>NC_091473.1:184168389-184231078 GCF_036971445.1 Narcine bancroftii
TATGTTCCTTCTCTCCCCATACAGGATGGGCGGTGTGTCTGCCACTCTGGCTTCATTGGGCACAGCTGCCACCTGTCGCTGAACGACAACCAGAGTGCGGGCACCTGGTATAATGTCAGCATGTCTGATCCGGCCTTCCTGGGACGTACGGCTGCTGCCGGAGCCTTCCTCAACACCACCAACTGCTTCTACTTGTTTGGTGGTAGGTGGCCTGCTCTTTTAAACCCCACCCCCGGACCCCACCCCCATCTCCCCCGGGACCCCCCCCCCCCCACCGTCTCCTCTGGACCCATCCCCTCCCCTAGACCCCCACCTCCTACTGGACCCTTCCTCCCCAAGGCCCTGTACAAGCTTCACTGAGGAAGATGGTTTCATGGATTTCCCAGTGGCCACCCATTTCACTTCCCTGTCCCATTCCCTTGCTGAGATGTCTGTCCATGGCCTTGTGCACTGTCAGACTGAGACCACCCACAAACTGGAGGAACAACACCTCATCTTCTGTATGGTCACCCTCTAACTGGATGACATTAACATTGACTTCTCTGATTTCCGTTAAAACCCTCCACACTATTCTTTTTCACTGCCTCCTTTCCTCTAGTTCTCTCTCTCTTCCCTTTTCCCTCTGTTTTCTTTCACAGCCATAATTAATTCTCACCTCTCCTCTTAACATATCCAATTTATACCTTTTGTTGGCGTAGATTCTTCCCCCTTTCTCTCTCATTCTTTAATTATGATGCCTGCAGGCCCATACCTTGAAGAAGGCTCAAGCCCGAAACGTCAGTAATACATCTTTCCCTTCTCTGAATGCTGAGAAACTGGCCCAGTTCCTCCAGGGTTTCTGTGTGTTTTTACTACAATCTCAGTGTCTGCAGACGTCTGTGTTTTGCTGCATTTACATGGCTCAGGCAGGGTTAGTGTGATGATCTGGGTTTGAACCCTTCGTTCTCTGTGAGGAGTTTGCTCATCTCCTTCCTTCCCCCCCACCCCCCCCCACCATGACCTGCTTGGGTCTCCTCCCGCGTCCCAGAGACATGCGATGGTTGGTGCATTGACGATAGGTTATGGGGTGGATTTGACTCGTGGTCAGAAATAGCCTGTCACCCTGTTGTATCTTTGCCTTTAAAAATGGCCATTCTAGAACATTAGGAACAGGAGACGACCATCCAGCCCGTCGTGTCTGCTACACCATTCAGTGAGATCACGGCTGATCTGCCGATAGGCTCATCACCAACCTGCCCTTTCCCCATATCCTTTAATTCCCCTATGTAAAAATCTATCCAACCTTATCTTAAATATATTTACTGAAGTCACCTCCACTGCTTCACTGGGCAGCAAATTCCACAGATTTCCCACCCTCTGGGAAAAGTAGTTCCTCCTCATCTCCGTCCTAAATCTACAACCCTAAATCCCTAGTTCTGGCCTCCCCCACCAATGGAAGCAACTTATCGAAGCCTTTGATAATTTTATACAATCCCCTCTCATTCTTCTGAGTTACAGTGAGTTCAGGCCCCCCACCCCCAGCATCACCTCCAAAACCAGTCCATCCTTTCTCAAGTGAGGAGACCAGAACTACACGCAGTTCTCCAGATGCGGCCTCACTAGTACCTCGTACTGTTGCAGCATTACCTCCCTTCTCCGGCATTCCATTTGCCTTCTTGGTAGCCTGCTGCACCTGCAAACCAACCTTTTGCCATTGATGCACAAGCCCTCCCAAGTCCTTCTGCATGGCAGTACGCAACAATTCTTCCTTCCAAAGTGGATATCCTCACATTTACCAAGATCATTGTACTCCATCTGCCAGATCCTTGCCCACTCACTTAGCCTATCTATATCTATTACACGGAATATTCCAGCACAGTACAGGCCCTTCAGCCCACAATGTTGTGCTGACCCATGTCAACCTACCCTACAGCAGTCTAAACCTTCCCACTCTCACACCCGTAACCCTCTATTTTTTTCTGACATTCAGGTGCCTGCCTAAAGGTCCTTATTGTATCAGCCTCCACCACCACCCAGGCAATGCCTTCCAGGCACTCACCACTCTCTGTGTATTAAAAAAAAGACAACTTATCCTTGATGTCTCCCCAAAATTTTCCTCCTCTCACCTTAAAGCAGGGGTGGCCAACCTTTAAATTTTTAATTTAGACATCCAGCACAGTAACAGACCATTTCGCCCCTACGGAAGGGGTGTGGATTAATTGGGCGGCTGAAATGGCCTGTAACTGTGCTTTATGTCGATTAAAGGTTGGCCACCCCTTCCTTAAACCAACATCATCTGGTATCCGCCCAATCTAAGCCCCTCATAAACCTGTATACCTCTTTCAACTCACCTCTCATCCCTCATTGTTCCAAAGATGAAAAGCCCCAGCTCTGTCCACTTTGCTCCATCGACACATTCTCCAAACCAGGGCAAATCTCCCATGGACCCTCTCCTGACTTGGGGAGTGGGGGAACAGGTTATTACGTTTGCCTTGATTTCCAAACATTTTGGCCAAGCTTCAGTGGTTCCCCACCCATTCTGCAGTGTCGTTGGTGTCTGGCTGTCAAGGTTCCTTTGATTGTTGTGCAATAACACAAAAATGATTACTTCAACTTTTGCCTGCCATAAGGCAAACAAGGAATCGCCGTGAGCATTGCCTGGCACCTCCTAACAATAGGAGAAAGAGAAGCAAACAAGAGTCACTTCAGAGGCGCTGAGTGTCCATGGATTCACCTCCCGCAGCCGCCCAGACTCTGGCCACCCGAATTCCTGATCCAAACCTCCGACATGGATCAGGAAGCAACACCTCTGCACTCTCAGGATTTTTAAAAAAACACTACCACCTTTATCAGGCCTGGACAGGGCTGTAGGACCTTGCAGAGCAGTTGAGGGTTCTGGAGTTTGTCACAGCCGCCCTAAATCAGCGAGAAGGGGTTGGGGGGTCTCCACTCTGCCTGCCCCTCACTGGCAGGAATGAAAGGAAGAGGGAGGGGGTGGAGTTGCAGCCCACTCACCCACCTCCAAATCTCTCCCCTGCAGGAACTGACCTGAACCGGGTCCTGGGCGACCTTGTCCAATATAACTTCACCAGTAACAAGTGGCAACGCATCGACCTAGTCCCTTCACCGGTAAGTACACACACCACTGCCTCGAGGATGATTGGTGGGAGGAAGGGAAAATGGGATGCTGGTGGGGGGGGGGGAAGGGGTACGGGAATAGGCTCTCCCAACCTCAGTCTCCTCGTATTGTGCTCCCCCTCTCTTTCCCTCTCCCTCTCCCATCCTCTCTTTCCCTCTCCCCCTCCTGCCCTCTCTCTTTCCCCCTCCCCCGTCCGCCCTCTCTCTTTCCCCCTCCCCCGCCTGCCCTCTCTCTTTCGCCCTCCCCTCCCGCCGTCTCTCTTTCGCCCTCCCCGGCCGCACTCTCTATTTACCACTCCCCCCGCCCACCCTCTCTCTTTCCCCCTCCACCGCCCACCCTCTCTCTTTCCCCCTCCCCCGCCCACCCTCTCTCTTTCCCCCTCCCTGCCCGCTCCCCTCTCTTCCCCCGCTCCCCTCTCTTCCCCCGCCCCACTCTCTCCCCCGCCCGCCCCCTCTCTCCCCCGCCCGCCCCCTCTCTCCCCCGCCCGCCCCCTCTCTCCCCCGCCCGCCCCCTCTCTCCCCCGCCCGCCCCCTCTCTCCCCCGCCCGCCCCCTCTCTCCCCCGCCCGCCCCCTCTCTCCCCCGCCCGCCCCCTCTCTCCCCCGCCCGCCCCCTCTCTCCCCCGCCCGCCCCCTCTCTCCCCCGCCCGCCCCCTCTCTCCCCCGCCCGCCCCCTCTCTCCCCCGCCCGCCCCCTCTCTCCCCCCCACACCGCCCCCTCTCCCCCCCACCCCGCCCCCCTCTCCCCCCCACCCCGCCCCCTCTCCCCCCACCCCCGCCCTCTCTCCCCCCCACCCCGCCCTCTCTCCCCCCCCCACCCCGCCCTCTCTCCCCCCCACCCCGCCCTCTCTCCCCCCCACCCCGCCCTCTCTCCCCCCCCACCCGCCCTCTCTCCCCCCCACCCCGCCCTCTCTCCCCCCTCCCGCCCCCTATCCCCCCCCTCCCGCCCCCTCTCCCCCCCTCCGCCCCCCCTCCCGCCCCCTCTCCCCCCCCTCCCGCCCCCTCTCCCCCCCCTCCCGCCCCCTCTCCCCCCTCCCGCCCCCTCTCCCCCCCCTCCCGCCCCCTCTCCCCCCTCCCGCCCCCTCTCCCCCCTCCCGCCCCCTCTCCCCCTCCGCCCCCTCTCCCCCCCTCCCGCCCCCTCTCCCCCCCTCCCGCCCCCTCTCCCCCCCTCCCGCCCCCTCTCCCCCCCTCCCGCCCCCTCTCCCCCCTCCCGCCCCCTCTACACCCAGCCCGCCCCCTCTCCCCCCCAGCCCGCCCCCTCTCCCCCCCAGCCCGCCCCCTCTCCCCCCCAGCCCGCCCTC
This sequence comes from Narcine bancroftii, assembly GCF_036971445.1. Lineage (NCBI taxonomy): Eukaryota > Metazoa > Chordata > Chondrichthyes > Torpediniformes > Narcinidae > Narcine > Narcine bancroftii. The sequence goes on from NC_091473.1 coordinate 184,172,805, forward strand.
TCTCCCCCCCAGCCCGCCCTCTCTCCCCCCCAGCCCGCCCTCTCTCCCCCCCAGCCCGCCCTCTCTCCCCCCCCTCCAGTGTGCCAGGTTCTGTGTTCTGGGACTGAGATTCTTGCTGTCCATACAGGTCCCCCGCCATGCTCACTGTGCTGTGGAGTGGAGGGGTGGGATGCTGGTGAGCGGTGGGGAGCTGCGTGACACCTCCCTGGCCCGGGATGTCTGGCTGTTCCTGCCCCTGGCCAAGCGGTGGAAGCTGATGGAACCCCGCAGCTTGTTCCGTCCACCCGGACTGGCATCGCACAGTGTCGCTGTGGTCGACCAGCACCTCTATATCTTTGGAGGTGAGGAGGGAGTGAAGGACAGGGAGGAGAGGAAGAGGTAGGGAGGGGTGGGGGAAGGGTAAAGAGGGAAGATAGAGAGAGGGGGAGAGGTGTGAAGTTGGGGTGAGGGATTGATAACGGAAAGGAAGGAAAGAGATGGGGATGGACAGGGAGGGGAGTGTGAGAAGGGGGTGGGGAGGGAGGGGTTTGGTATTGGGAAGAAGGGGATGGTGACGGTGGGAGGAGGAGGGTTTGGGTGGAGAGTGGAGGGGGAGTGTGGGGGAGAATGTTGGAGGAGATTGGATGAAGTGGGTGAGGGTATCAGAGATGGGGGAGTGAGGGTTTGTTTGTCAATGAGTGAACATAGGATGTGTGTGAGCTACAAGGGTCGGGAGGACAAATATGAGAGTGCGTGTGAACAGAATCACTGTGCGAGGGAAAGTGAGCAGTGTGTGATTTGAGGGTGTGAGTAGGAGCAGGGCAGGAGTGTGAGGTTGGGTGTGAGCAGTGAGGTGCGAAATAATGGAAGGCTGTCTTAACACTGATCACCACCCCCTCCCACCTGATGTAACACTGATAACCTTTTCCCCCACACCTGGTGTAATATTGATCACCTTTTCCCCCCCCCTCCCCCCAACTGCTGTAATACTGCCCACCTTCCTCAATTTCTTTCTGCCCACATTTTTCTGCTCATGTTCATTCCAGAAGCTCATGTGTAACACTTTTTATTTCTTTTTAAGATATTTTTGTTGTTTAATAGATAAAACCTTCTGTACATAGTCTTCTGGTTAATAGCATACAGCAGGTCATATATACATAACACAGATATATTGTAAATCAGAAATATATCCATCATTGTTGACGAAACTGCTTCCTTTAAAACATCAAATTCTGTAAGGTATTGAATTAGCAGTTAATCTGTTCCTCATAATATAACAACAATTAGTATTGGAATAGGAAATAGATAAGATACAATTAAAATTCTGTTTTTAAATATCTATATATAAAAAAGGTATTATCACCTTATTTTGTTGAAAAATAACCAATTCTATAACCCAATTTTATCTAATAATTCTACTAATGGAAGAAAAAAAGGAAAAAAGAACAAAGAAAGAAAAAAACCCGCCCTGTTAAAATGGAAAGATAATTCTTCACCTACTCATACCCAATGATTACATGATACTCCGTCTCATTTAAGTTTTGAAAAAGTAGGTACAATATTAAAGTGTAAGGTATGAATTTGGGTCATTTCATGGATAAATGTTTGGCCTGGAAGTCAGCCTGAAGAAAACTGAGGTCCTCCATCAGCCAGCTCCCCACCATGATTACCAGCCCCCCCACATCTCCATCGGGCACACAAAACTCAAAACGGTCAACCAGTTTACCTATCTCGGCTGCACCATTTCATCAGATGCAAGGATCGACAATGAGATAGACAACAGACTCGCCAAGGCAAATAGCGCCTTTGGAAGACTACACAAAAGAGTCTGGAAAAACAACCAACTGAAAAACCTCACAAAGATAAGCGTATACAGAGCTGTTGTCATACCCACACTCCTGTTCGGCTCCGAATCATGGGTCCTCTACCGGCACCACCTACGGCTCCTAGAACGCTTCCACCAGCGTTGTCTCCGCTCTATCCTCAACATCCATTGGAGCGCTTACATCCCTAACGTCGAAGTACTCGAGATGGCAGAGGTCGACAGCATCGAGTCCACGCTGCTGAAGATCCAGCTGCGCTGGATGGGTCACGTCTCCAGAATGGAGGACCATCGCCTTCCCAAGATCGTGTTATATGGCGAGCTCTCCACTGGCCACCTTGACAGAGGTGCACCAAAGAAAAGGTACAAGGACTGCCTAAAGAAATCTCTTGGTGCCTGCCACATTGACCACCGCAAGTGGGCTGATAACGCCTCAAACCGTGCATCTTGGCGCCTCACAGTTTGGCGGGCAGCAACCTCCTTTGAAGAAGACCGCAGAGCCCACCTCACTGACAAAAGGCAAAGGAGGAAAAACCCAACACCCAACCCCAACCAACCAATTTTCCCCTGCAACCGCTGCAATCGTGTCTGCCTGTCCCGCATCGGACTTGTCAGCCACAAACGAGCCTGCAGCTGACGTGGACTTTTTACCCCCTCCATAAATCTTCGTCCGCGAAGCCAAGCCAAAGAAAGATTGTAATGTTTTTTTCCTCCCATTTGCTCTCCCTCCTCTTCCCTCTCTCCCTCTCCTTACTTACCCTCTCATCTCCTTCTCTCCCTTTAACATCTGTCTTCCTCCTTCACCATCTCTCCCTCTACCGTTTTCTCTCTCCATCTCCCCACCCTGTCTCTCTCCCCCTTCCCCACCCTGTCTCTCCCCCTCCATTTCTCTCCCTCCCCCTTTCCTCCCCATCCCCACCCCCACTCCCCTAGGTCGGACTGACACGGATCGGTTCAGCTCGGCGATGTTCCGTTTCCACCTGGAGCTGTGGGTGTGGGAGGAGGTCGTTGCCACAGGAGGGAGGAGCCCTGCAGTGGCCGGTCACTCCATGATCTTCCACCCAGCCTCCCGCATGCTACTGGTCCATGGAGGCCACCAGATCTCCCCACGGTGAGGCTTCTCACCATATCCCCGCGGCGAGGGTGGTCACTGTGTCCCCCACGGCGAGGGCAATCACTGTGACAGAGCTGAAGTGCTCAACAAATCAATCACGCAGTCTGTGCCCAGTCTCTCTGATGTGGAGCAGACCACAACGGGAGCACCAGATGTAAAAGACGAGCTGTGCAGATTCACAAGTGAGGTGTTGCTTCAATTGGAAGGACTGTTTTGGGTGATGATGAGGGTTTATAAGTCATTGGTGAGATCTCAGTTGGAATATTGTGAGCAGTTTTGGGGGACTCATTTAAGAACAAATGTGTGGACGTTGAGGGTTTATAGGAGGATGATACCAGGAACAAAACGATTATCACATGAATGTTTGACAGGTCCTGGCCTACACTCGGAATTTAGGAGAATGAAGGCGCATCTCACTGAAACATTTTGAATGCTGAAAGGCATGGAAAGAGTAGATGTAGAAAAGTTGTTTCCCCACGGAGGGAGAGTCAAGGACAAGGGGGCACAACTTCAGGACTGAAGATTAGAAGAGAGGAATTTCTTCATCCAGAGGGTAGTAAGGCTGTGAATTTTGCAGTTGAGGCCGGATCATTGGGTGTATTTAAGACAGAGATTGATAAGTTCTCGATTAGCCAGGGCATCAAAGTTTATGGGGAGAAGGCCGGGTAGTGGGGGCTGGGTGAGGAAATGGATCAGCTCATGATTAAATGGTAGTCCTGACTTGATGGGCGTTCTTGCATTGTTCTCTGAGTTCTTGTCCTCTGCAATCTTGTGTTCTAGTCCGGCATTCCTGTATTGTTGTTCCTGCGTTGTTGTGCTCTGTGAACTTGCTTTGTTGTTCTGCGTTTGGGTTCTGCATTCTTGTTCTATGTTATTCTGCATCCTTCTATTCTCGTTCAGGGCTTTGTATCCTGCGTTCTTGCTCTCCCACGGATGCTTCTTGGCCTGTGGCAGAGCGAGATTTGCGTGGTGTGATGGGGACTGGGTGGTGAGCAGGAACCGGTGGGGGGGGGGGTTGCGGTGAAACCTGATCCGGATGCTGAAGATGCACGTTGTACGTGCCAGTGGAAAGGTCCTCACACACCCTTCCTCCCCTCTCACAGGTTCAGTTACCGGACCAACACCACCAGCACCTTCCACGTGGACTATCGTTACTGGGGGCGTCTGAACTCGGAGCTATCGGCGCACAGCCCGAGGGAGCGGGCTTTCCACACCGCCACACTGGTCGGCAACTACATGGTAGTGTACGGTGAGTCTGGGGTATCAGGGAAAAATGGGGGTAGGAGGCGGAATTAAAATGGCTGGCCACTGGGAGATCCATACCACTGGTGCAGACAGAGTGAAGGTATGCAGGGAAATGATTTCCCAGTTTGCGTCTGGTCTCTCTGACGTGGAGAAGACCGCAAAGGGAGTATCGAATGCAGTAAATCAGTCCTTTGGATACATAAGTGAAGTGTTGCTTCACTTGGAAGGGCTGTTTGGTGCTCTGAATGATGGTGAGGGAGGTGTGTCACTTCTTGTGACCAAAGGAGAAGGTGGGGAAAGAGAGAGAGGAGTGGATGAGGGAGTCACTGAGGGGACAGTCCCTGAGGAGGTGGAGAGGGGAAGATGCGTCTGGTGACGGAAATTATGGAGGGTAACATGTTGAAAGTGGAGACTGGTGGGAAGTCCAGTGATCCCACAGGAGCTCTATGAGGGGCATAGATAAGCACCATTTTCCTGGAGTGAGAGGAGCAAACACCAGAGGACATTTGGACAAGGTGAGGGGTAGAACATTTAGGGGAGATGTCAGAGTATTTTAAATGAGAGAGTGGTGGGTGCCTGGAATGCATTACCATGGAGGTGGAGGCTGGTAAAATTATTTAAAAGACCCTTAAATAGGCACATGGATGTAAGAAAAATAAAGGGTTCTGGGCGCAAGGTAAGGAAGTGTTAGATTGTAGGTGTATGTGGATCAGCATTACATCGTGGGCTGAAGGACCTGTACTGTGCTGGAATGTTCAGTGTGGAGGTGATATTTTGGTTTGGGGATGGGGAGAGTTTGGTTTGGGGATGGGGAGAGTTTGGTTTGGGGATGGGGGAGGGTTTGGTTTGGGGATGGGGAGAGTTTGGTTTAGGGATCGGGGAGGGTTTGGTTTTGGGATGGGGAGGGTTTGGTTTGGGGATGGGGAGGGTTTGGTTTGGGGATGGGGAGGGTTTGGTTTTGGGATAGGGAAGGGTTTGGGGATGGGGAGGGTTTGGGGATGCGGAGGGTTTGGTTTGGGGACGGGAGGGTTTGGTTTGGGGACGGGCGAGCGTTTGGGGACGGGGGAGCGTTTGGGGACAGTGAGCTTTTGGGGACGGGGAGGATTTGGTTTGGGGATGGGGAGGGTTTGGTTTGGGGATAGGGGAGTGTTTGGTTTGGGGATGCGGAGGGTTTGGGGATGGGGAGGGTTTGGTTTGGGGATGGGGAGGGTTTGGTTTGGGGATGGGGAGGGTTTGGTTTGGGGATATGGATGGTTTGGTTTGGGGGCGGGCAAGCATTTGGGGACAGTGAGCATTTGGGGATGTTGAGTGTTTGGGGATAGGGGAGTGTGCTGGCTGAGATGTGTAGTCTGTGGCTGATTCTCTGCCGCTTTTTGCAGGGGGCAACGTTCACATTCACTACCGGGAGGAGAAGTGCTATGATGACGGCATCTTCTTTTACCACCTGGGCTGCCACCAATGGGTTCCCGGTGAGAAGCTGGGTGTGCTGGTCAGCACCGGGGATGGTGAGTCTCGCTGGCCCCTGGGCTTCCATACCTGCCTCTTCCACTTGCCCCTCATCTCTAACCCTGGGGTGCGGCTCCTGTGCCTCATCTCTCTCCCACCCCCCCAGACTTGCCTCCAGGCCTCACCCCATGATTGAGCTCTGGTTGACCTCACCTACCTCCAATTGACCTCATTGACCTCCCGTTGCTGATCTCGGTCGACCTACCCGATCTCCAGTCGATCTCCCCGTTTTCATTTTGACTTCACTGGCCATATCATTGTAGGACGGGAGCGCCGGCCTCTCCGTGGACGGTTTGGACACATGGCGGCGCTGATGAATGGCAATGTCCTGCTGGTGGCTGGTGGTTTCGGGGGCCGACCCCTTGGGGACTTGGTGGCGTACAAGGTGCCCATCTACGTGTCACAAGTCCTGGTGCAGAACGTGAGTGATGGAGGGAAGGGGAGGGAAAGGAGGATAAGATAGGGGGGATGGGCAGTGGGAGGGGGATATGGGGTGGAGGGGGCAGGGTCTGTGTGAGGTGTAGACTGTGCGATTGGGGAATGGGGAAAGGGCGTGTTGGTGGGGCTGTGGGTGTAGAGGGGGAGGTGTGGTGAGGGGCTGTGAGGGGGGTAGGAATGTGGGGGAGGGAGGAGGAGGAGAGTGTGAGGGAAGAGAGTGGGGAGGTGAGTGGGTTGGGAGGAGCATGGGTAAGGGAGAGGTGAGTGGAATGTGGAGGGGAATGATGGAGAGGATGGGGAGGATGAGGGAAAGGGGGAATGAGGATGGGGAGAGGTGTAGGTATGGGAGGGGAAAGTGTGGGGGAAATGGGAGTGGGGAAGAGGTAGGGGATGGGGAGTGTGGAATGGAGGGGCATGGGGAGGGGGTGTTGGGGAGGGTTTGTGGGGAGAGGGGAGGGAGAATGGGAAGTTAGGCCACAGTCTGTACTGGGGCAATGCCGGCATTTGGTGCTCCGAGGTCTGGTGTAAGATTGGATGCTTCTAAACTCTGACCTCCCTTTGGTGCAGGTTCACCTGGACTACTGCTCGCTGTACGGCGCGGAGAGTGGCTGCCGCAAGGACCCAGCCTGCGTGTGGTGTCAGGGACGCTGCCAGACCTACCAGGTTCACAGCACGGTGAGGGGGTGGGAGTGGTGCTGAGTCCAGTGATGTGTCTGTGGCAATGATGTGTGGTGACAGAGACATGTCCGTGACAGTGAAGTGTCTGGTGATGGGTAATACAGCTGGTGATGACCACGGTGACTGTGACATGCAGTGAGGAGCCTGGTGATGGTGATGTGCAGTGACGGTAAAGGTGACATGTTGACGATGACATATGGTGATGGTGTCGGTAACAGTGATGGTTCAGTGTCGTGAGGTAATGGTAATAGTTCGATGACATGCGGTAACAGTTCAGTGATATGCGATAATGATGTCAGTGATATACGGTTACTATGATGTGACGGTAATGTATGGTGATGTTTGGTGATGGTGACGGCCTGGTGACGGTGATGTGCTGTAATGGTGAAGGCCCAGTAAAGGTGACATGCAGGAACGGTGTCAGCCCGGTGACTGTGATGTGCAGTTATGGTGATAACCTGGTGATGGTTCGTTGACGTACGATGATGGTGTCATCTGGTGACGGTTTGTTGATGTGGAGCAACATGTGATGGTTCATTGATGTAGGATGACATGTGGTGACAGTTTGGTGACGGTCTATTGACGTGCAGGGACGTGGTACCGTTTTGTTGACATGCGGTAACAGTAACAGTGAAGTGCCATAACAGTGAACTGTTGTCTCAGCAGTGCCCACACCTGGGATGTCTCGGCCTGGCCAGGCTCCTGACAGACTGCCAGTCATGCCTGGTATTTGGACAGAGCCGGCAGTTACCCCCACAGGCCCCCGGCAGCCTGGGGTGGTGCGTTCAGACCGTCTCCTGTCTTCCCACCACAGGTAACAATCTGGGTGTGCCGGGAATGGTGATGGCAATGAATGACTGACTGAGGTCTTGGGGTGGAGGGGACGGGGTCTCAGGGGAGGGATGGTGTCTTTGGGTTGGGTTGAGAGCTGGGTGGGGAAGGGATGTGGTTGAGGGCTGGGTGGGGAGGGGAAGGGGTGGGGGTTGAATCTCTGGGTGGGAGTGAGAGTCAAAGCACGTGGTCACCTCTTCTCCCCCCCCCCCCACCCCCCACAGAGCAGGATCGGTGCCGAGTGGAAACGGTGTCAGGGACTGTGGGATGGTGGGGCGCTGAGACCACCTTCATCAGCTCCCTGGACCAGTGTGAGAGGGCGGACCTCCGGCCAGGACTACACCTGCTCACTTACCTGCACCCCGTCAATCTGTCGCAGCCTGATCAGGTAAGTGTGATGACCCTGAGATAACCCTCCTGAACGCCAAATCTTGACCTCTGACCCCAACCAACCTCAACCCCGTCAACCTACTCGGTGAGTGTGGGGGCACCGAGATAATTCCCGACCTCCAAATGCCCCCACAGCTGACTTCTGAAACCCCCCTCCCCTGCATTTGTGCACCCCCTCATGGTGACCCTCCCTCCCCCCACTGTGCCCACTCAGGTGGAGATTACAGCGGCCCCGACCCTGGTGCGGACCCCCCGCTCGGAGCTGATAGGGGTCTCTATTCTCCGTGGCTTCGTCCACCCGCTGTTTGAGGAACCAGTTCCCTCTGACACGGTGACCGTGGCGGTGAAGATCCAGCGGCTGCAGCTGGTGGCGCAGATTGGCCGGAGGGCCAACAGCCTGGACATGGTGAGTGCCAGAGGTGAGGGGAGGCGGTTGGGGGGGTGCTCAGTGCCAACAGTCTGGACATGGTGACTGCCGGGGGTGGGGGGGTGGCAAGGTAACAGGGAGGAAAGGGGCCATAGAAGAGAGAAATGAGGAGGAGGGTAGGGGAATGAGGGGAGAGAGCATGGGAATGGATGGGGAGGGGGACGTGGAGAGGGGTGGTGGGAGGTTGCATGGGAGGCGTAGGGAGCTGGAGAATGGGGAGAGAGGGGGTGGCCAGGAGAGATGAGGCATGAGGAAAATGAAGGGGGAATGAGGGGAGAGGGAGAGGGTAGGGAAAACAAGGGGAGGGGTGGATGGAGTGAGGGACTGGGGAGGGGGAGGAGGAGGTGAGAGATGAAGAAAGGGTAGTGAGCGGGAAGGGAGAGACAGAACAAGAGGAAGGGAGGTTCAGGGAAAGGTCGATGGGGTCAGGAAAGTTGATGAAGTCGGAAGGGTAGGGACGGTCAGGGAGGGGTCTTGGGGTTGGAAGGGTTATTTGGGGTCAGGGAAGGGATGGTGGTTAGTGGGGTCATAGAGGTCAGAGAAAGGTTGAGGGGGTCAAGGAAGTGTCGGTGGGGTCATTGGAGGCCTGGGGAGGGTCAGTGCAGTACAGAGGGGTCTGGGTTCAGTGGGGGTCAGGTAAAGGTCAGGCGGCCTTGAGAAGGAGCAGTTCCAACCCTGAACTTCACACCCTCCCCTGGGTGAGGACAGGAGGAAGTTGGACACTGGGAGAGCGGGCCGGAGAGGGAGACCAGAGTCCTGCAGCGGAACAGCGGTGGACGGCTCTTCCCGGACCTGGAACGAGGGAACAAGTATGCCATCCGGCTGGAGGGAATGCTGAACAACTCTGGACATGGACAAGCCAGTGAGATGACCTTAACCTGGGAGCGCTCCAAGCTGCTTGGAATGTCAGTGAGTGCAATGTATCCTCCCCAGGAATACCATGCCCCTTCCTGGAGTATACCCCCGGAGTACCGTGCCCCTTCCCAGAGTACCATGCCCCTTCCTGGAGTATACCCCCGGAATACCATGCCCCTTCCTAGAGTATACCCCCGGAGTACTGTGCCCCTTCCTGGAGTATCCCCCCAGAATACCGTGCCCTTTATGGGGGAGTGGGTAGAATGTTATGGGGGCAATGTTCCTGGTGGGGCTGGGGTATTCCTGGATGGGATGGGAGTGTTCAATGGCCGGAATGTTCTGGGAGATGGGTCATTACTGGGAGAGCGTATCCCAGGGTTGATGTTCCCTGGGGATGGGGGGAAGGTGGGGGTGTTCCTCGCCCTGTGGTGGACAATGGGGTGGATGGGATGGGGTGGTGTTGGACAGAGGAGGGGTGAGGTGGCAGGACAGACAGAGGGGATGTTCCTCTCTCTGCGGCGGATGGGCTACTGTGCATTTACTAGCATCCCTATTGCAGGAGATCTCCTACCACTTCCTGGAGCCATTCCGGTCGGACGACTGCGACTCACTGGGCTCGTGCCAGTCCTGCCTCACTGATCAGGGCTGCAGCTGGTGCCCGGAGACACGGCGCTGCCAAGTGCGGGCAGCAGGAACCGACAGTCAGTGCGGTCGGGACCGGCTGCCAGTGCTGACTCCAACAGACTGCCCGCTTTGTGACCAACATACTGAGTGTGAGCTCTGCAGTGGGGTGAGTGCCCTTGGCCTGGGATAGACATGAACTCCTGCAGACCCCTGTGGATTCCCACGAGCCCTTTCAGACCTCTGCGGATCCCTGAAGACCGCCACATACCTGTCATGGTCACGTACTTACCTTCGTTGGGAGTGGTGCTGGCTGCCACTGATGACATAAGTGATGTGACACGTAGGGTAATGGTGTGCATGCTGTGGTAAATTCGTGCGGTTAACAGACCTTCATGGACCCCTGCAAATTGCTACAGACCCCTATGGACCCCTGCAGAATAACTCGCAGGCTTCTACAGACCTCCAGGGGCTGCCACAGATCCCCGCATACCTTCTGGATTCCCGTGGAGCTGTCACAGACCCCTGGACTTCCCCGCTGTCCCCATTCCCCGGCTCACTGCTCCCTGTCACTGATCTCCCCTCAACCCACCTTACGGTGCCCTCCCGTGTCCCCACAGGATCCATTCTGTGAGTGGGTGGTCAGCAGGACTGGTGACATCCAGTGTGTCCGGCGGGGACGGTGGTCCCACGGAGTCCGGGACCCCTCCCGGTGTCCCCCACCCTGTTACAGGTGAGCACCCTTGGGTGGGATGGGGTGTACGGTCGGGGAAGGGAGGGGATTTATTGGCGGGGTGGAGCCAAGAGGAAAAGAGTGAGGGATGTGTTGGGTAGGATGGTGGCAGTGGGAGTCCCTGATCTCCTTCCCCCGTCCGCCCCACCCTCCTTCCCCTGTCCTCCCCGCCCTCGGAGAAGAGGTGTGTGCTCTCCAATATGGTTGCCTCCTCTGCTTGGCCTGCTAGGTGTGCTGGTCATTGTGTTGTGTGTTTCCACAGGCGAACTTCTTGCCAGGAGTGCCTGGGGAACTCCAGCCAGTGCGCCTGGTGCCAGTCGACTCAGACATGTTTCTTCTTCGCGTCCTACCTGGCCAAGTACCCCTTCGGGGAGTGTCGTGTCTGGTCTGACAGGTAGCTTCCGTTCATTTCTTCCAACAGTCTGCAGACGCTAGGAGTGAGGGAATCACCCAAATGCGCTAGAGAAACTCAGCAGGGTCATGCAGCATCTGCACAAAGTGAGGGGTGACCAGAGTTTTGGGTCGGGGCCCTTTGTTGTCGGCTATAAACTGAAACAGTCAGGCCTGAATGGAAAGGTGGGGGGGGAAGAACACGGGCGAACAGACCTACCCTCTCCCTCCATCATGTCTCAGCCTCTTCCTCTTCAACCCTCCCACCTGTATTCACCCGTGACCTCTTACTTGTCGGCCTGTCCTCCTCCCCTGCCGCTTTCTCCCTCCCCTCCCCCTTCCCCTTCTCTCCCCTTCCTCCCCTCCCCTTGCCCCTTCCTCCCTCTTCTCCTCCCCTTGCCCCTTCCTCCCTCCTCTCCTCCCCTTGCCCCTTCCTCCATTCTCTCCTCCCCCTTCCTTCCTCCCTCCTCCCCCTTCTCTCCTTCCCAGGCCCTCCCTCGCCCTGCCCCTTCCTCCCTCCTCTCCTCCCCTTTGCATCTTCCTCCCTCCTCTCCTCCCCTTCCTCCCTCCTCTCCTCCCCTTTGCATCTTCCTCCCTCCTCTCCTCCCTCCTCTGCTCCCCTTCCTCCTTCCTCCTCTCATCCCCAGCCCCTTCCTTTCCAACCCCTCCTCCTTTCCACTCCTTGCCCTTTCACCTCCTCTCCTCCCTCTGCCCCTTCCACCCCTGCCCCTTCCTCCTTTCCTCTCTGTCCCTTCCTCCCCTCTCTCTGATCCTTCTGCCCTCCTTTCCTGCCCCTTCTCCTGCCTTTTCCTCTCCTTCCCTACCCCTTCCCTCTCTTCCTCCCCTGCCCCTTCCTCTCCTCCCCTACCCCTTCCTCCCTCCCCTCCTCTCCCTCCACCCACCTTTTTATTCGTGCCTGTTTTCCTCGCACCTTAATGAAGGAACAGGGCCCAAAACACTGGCCACCCTTCACTTCCCCTGGATGCTGTGACCTGGTGAGGTTCTCCAGCACATTTCTGTATGGCAGCACCTGCAGTCAGAAGGGTTCTAATGGTTCGGCCCATTCTAACGTTCACACGTGATGTATATGTGGGGTTACAATGAAAAGGAAGATCAATTAGTACCTAGCAAGGGTAGCGCAAGAGCACAGGCGTGGGGTTCATTCAGGAGCCGGATGGCTGCGAGGAATGAACTGATTTTTCCGCTGATTCTGCCTAAATTAATTTAATTTAGTCATACAGCAAAGTAATGGGCCCTTTTCACCATGAGCCCGTGCCGCCAAATTAACCTACGACTCCTGTACGTTTTGAAGGGTAAAAAGAAATGGGAACACTGGGAGGGAGGAAACCCACGAAGACACGGGGAGAACTTCGGATTCAAACCTGGCGTGATTGGGGAAGGGTCCTGAGGAGGAGGGGAGTGGTACCTTTAGTGTGTTGGCTGCCTCTCTGGAAAGGGGGAGGTGTGGACAAAGTCTTTAGAAGGGAAGGGGGGATCTGGGGGGTGGGAGGGGTGATTTGGGTGGTGGTGAACTGTGTTCCCTGCCTTCTGGGGCACAGGTGAAGGGAGGGGGCCAGAAGGAAGGAGGGGGTGAGGGGGCACCAGGGAGCATTCCTTGCCAAGTTGACCCCTGACCTTTATCCTGGCCAAACTGACTCTTGATTGGTGCTCTGGATGAGTTGAGCCATGACCTTTGCCCTAAGTGAGATGATCACTGACCTATACCTGGCTGAACTGAACCCCGATCTTCCCCCTGGGCGAGGTGATCTCTGCCTTGGGTGAGCTGACCCCTGACTTTGCCCTTTGTGCAGCATCCACTCGGGGAGCAAGTGCACCGAGTGCTCCCGGTCGCTGGGCTGTGCCGCCTGTCTGCAGGGCTTCGGCTGTGGCTGGTGCGGTGACACCAACAACCCCACCATTGGCAGGTAGGGGAGGGGGGAGATAAGGGTGTGGGAGAGGAGGGGCAGGGGTTGCAGTGGGGGCGACAAGAGGTAGTGAGGGTGGGGAGGAGAGGAGGAGGGGTGGGGGAGCGACTAGGGCTGAGGGAGCCCGGGATGATGGGGAGAGGAGGTGGGGTGTGGAAGAGGAGGGACAGGGATGGGGAGTGAAGGGGGCTGAGGGAGTGGAGGGTAGTAGGTAGGGGTTTGGAGGGGGAATGTGTGAAGGGCGAGGAGAGCATGGCCCCTGCCTGGTGGACTGTCTGTGACCTTGGCCCTCTCAGTGTCGCGTTGTCTCCCGTTTCCAGGTGTGTGCCGGGAGATTTTGGCAGCCTGCGGGGCTTTGCCGACTGCTCAGTGGCCGTGGTAGGGCTCTCAAACCGGTCTGGCAGTGACCCAGCGGCCTGGTCCTATGCCGTCTGCCCTGACATCGATGAGTGTCGTCTGCAGCTCGATGATTGCCACCCTTTCGCCCGGTGCCGAAACACCTTCCAGTCCTTCCAGTGCGACTGTGGCCGGGGCTACACTGGCGATGGCCAGGCCTTCTGCAACCGGACGTGAGTGGGGGAGAGAGGTCATGGCTGGGCTTTCTGCAACCGGACGTAAGTGTGGGGGGGGGGGGGGGGGGGTTACACCAGTGACGGTTGGGCCTTCTGCAACCGAATGTGCGTAGGGGAGGGGAGGATGAGGGCAGGGAAGTAATGGCCAGGTTTTCTGCATCTGGATGTAAGTGGTGGGTGGGGGGTAGGGGGGTGTGTGGTGACACTGGTGATGGCTGGGCTTTCTGCAAACAGATGTGAGTGTGGGGGTAGGGAGGGAAAAGGGGCGTGGATGGTGTGGGGCAACACCAGCTATGGTGGCCCCTTTGTAACAGGACTTGTCTGGTCGCTCATTGAATCTGGGTGCATGTTGCATCTGGGTCCATGCCGTGGCTGAGCGCGCGTTGAATCTGGTTTGGTTTGGTTTACCTTGCGTCTGGGCACATGTTGCATCTGGGTGTGTGTTATATCTGGATGTATCTTGAATCTGGGATTCTGATGGACTGTCACTTCACCATCCCCTCCCCCTCTCCTCCTGTCTCAGGTGTTATAATGAGTGCAGGCATGGACACTGCAGCGGTGCACCTGACTTCTCCTGTGTCTGCCAGCTGGGCTGGACCTCCAACACCACGTCCGTAAACCTGACCGGCACGGAGTGCAACGTGGACTGCGGCTGTAACTTCCACAGCACCTGCTCCACTGGGATTGGCATCTGTGACCAGTGCCAAGGTAATGGTGATGGCCACCTCCTCCCTTTCTGCTCCCAGCATCGTGCCAAGCCCCCACGGTCACCAGGAGACCTACAGGCATCTGGCTGGGTGGGGGGTTGAGGGCAGAGGGTAGGGTACCAGCTTGTGCTCCGGTTTAGAACAGTCGGACAAGGCTTCTGGGCCCAGTGCCTCCCACTACAATCCCATTGACCAGTTTCACTGGCGCTCCTCAATTTCCCTCACCCTTAACCTCCCCTCTGGACTTCAAACCCGTGCTCATCCCTCAGCCTGCCTTAATGGTCTGGATTGAGCAAACATGGAGAAGCTTCCACTAGTGAGAGATTCCAGGACCAGAGGTTGCAGCCTCAGAATAAGAGAGCGTCCTTTTGTAACAGAGAGGAGATGTTTCTTCAACCGGAGGGAGGGAGGCAGGGGGTGAATCTGCAGAATTCATGGCCACAGATGGCTGTGGAGCCTGTCACCGGGGAGGTTTAAACTGCTGGCTGGTAAGTTCTGATCAGAGCGTATGCTGGGTGGTGTGGAGCCTGCATGATCGCTGCTGCTCTCTGACAGCAGAGTTCTCTGTAGATATTCTCAGTGGTGGGGAGGGTTTTGCCTGCTGTGTCCTGGGCTGTGTCCACTACCGTTTGCAGGGCTTTACACTTGGGGGGTATAGGTGTTTCCATACCAGACCATGCAGCTGGTCAGTGCATTTTCTAGAAATTTGTGAGGGTTCCGATGTCATATCAAACCTCCGCAAACTCTGCCTTGGTCCCTACTGATCTCGATGACTCAGGGGTATCCTGACCCCTGATGACTCTGAGGGTCTCTGACCTTGGGTCTCTGCTGACCCTGAGGGGTGCTGAGATTTTCTGATCTTGGATGCTGAGTAGATTCTGGCCTGGTCAGTACTTGGAGGGGAGACTGCCTGGGAACACCAGATGTTGTAGGTTTCTATGAGGGGCGCTGGACAAAGTGTAAAGTGCGACCCTGTCTTCCTTATGGTCAACAAAAGTTAAAGAATTTCTTGTATTTTACATTCTAAATGTTGTATTACATGACAATAATGGAACTTTTACCTTTACCTGACCCCCGTTACCCTGACCCAATGACCCCAGGTTCTCTGATTCATGTAACGCTGAGTCCATGACTCTGAATGACCCCGTGTGTCCCTGACGTCCGTAACACAGAATCCATAACCCTGACCCAGTGACCCTGGTCCCTAACCCCCGTAATCCCATCAATGACTTTGTGATGCTGTCCCCGTCACCCTGATCCTGAAGACCCCTTGACTGACTTCATGATCCTGGGACCCTGAACCTATGACCCTGGTCCCTGAGCCTGTGAGCCTGATGCTACAATCTGCTTCCAGACTGGACGATGGGGAAACACTGTGAGCTCTGTCGACCTGGCAGTTACAGCAATGCCAGCAGCGTGGAGGGTTGCCGGCCCTGCGACTGTAACGGGCATGGAGTCCTCGCCCTGGGGGAGTGCAACAGGGTGACAGGGGTCTGTCACTGCACCGACCACACCGAGGGAGACCACTGCCAGGCCTGCACTGCCGGCTTCTACGGGGACCCCCGGTAAGGTGGAGAACCAGCAGTTTCACCACATCCTTCACACCGTACCCACACTCCAACCCTGTACTCCCTTCACACCATACCCACACTCCCCACCCTGTACCCCATCGCACCATACCCACACCCCACACTCCCCACCCTGTACCCCCGGCACACTGTCTCCACACGCCCCCCCCCCACCTTGTACCCCTATCACACTGTACACCCCACCACCCTGTACCCCCATCTCACTATAAACCCTACCCCACCCTCTACCCCGTCACACTGTACACCCCACCACCCTGTACCCCCATCTCACTATAAACCCTATCCCACCCTGTACCCCTGTCACATTGTACACCCCACCACCTTGTACACCTGTCATGCCGTAAGCCCAGCACACTATACCCACACCCTATACTCCCAACACTCTATTCCCATCACACCGTACCCACACTCCCACCCTGTACTCCCATCACACCATACCCACACTCCCCACCCTGTATCCCCATCACACTGTAACCACACTCCCCACCCTGCACGCCCATCACACCATACCCACCCTCCCCACCCTGTACCCCATCGCACCATACCACACCCCACACTCCCCATCCTGTACCCCCGGCACACTGTCCCCACACCCCCCCCACCCTCTACCCCGTCACGCTCCCCCCCCCACTGTGTGAGCCCCCACACCCCCTTCTCCATGCTCATTCCCTCACCTCCCAAGCGATCCCTTTGACTGTGTACCTGGATCATTGTGAGGAGGAGCCTCTACTACCAGATCATTAACAGTAACCCCGGGGGTCTCTCTTCCTGGGACAGAGGCACATTCCTGTGTCTGTCTGTATGTGTGAGATTTGTTAACCCCCACCGCCTGACTCTCTCACCCATGGAGGGAGGGACCTGTCCATGTGTGTAAATGTGATACACTAACGCCCGCCTGACTCTCTCCCCCAGGGTCGGAGGGACCTGTATGAGTGTGATACACTAACCCCGACCTGCCCCTCTCCCCCAGGGATGGAGGGACCTGTTACCACGAGTGTGCCGGACGTTCGCTGCTGCTGAACGTGTCCTCGTCGGCGCTGGGCTCCCTCAGGGGCAGTGGCCTATCTGCGAACGGCCTGACCTACTGCCTGTGGGTACTCTCCACCTCCGATTCCCTGGAGCCTTGCCAGGTCCAGGACTCCTGTCCTGTTGTCAGCCTGACCATCCACTCGGACATCCAGATCCAATGTGGGGTGAGTGAGGGGAGGGCTGGGGGGGTGGGGGTGTCTTGGTTTGGCTGAGAGATTATTGTCATAATTGTGAGTATGTGCTGAGGCCCCAACATTCTTCCTTGCCACAGCCACCCTGTGGTGTGAGACACACCAACTTCAGTTTTACTAATTAAATCACCCGCCTCATGCCAAGACAGAGGAAGATATCATTCCTGAAATATAATGTTGGAAAGTGTATGGTCATGCACTTTGGTAGAAAAAATAAACTATTTTCTAAATGGGGAGAAAATTGAAAATCCCCGGATGCAAAGGAAGTCCTCATACAGGATCACTTGAAGGTTGATTTGGTGATGAAGGAGGCAAATGCAACGCTGGCGTTCATATCAAGAGGAATAGCGTTTAAGAGCAGGGATGTGATGTTGAGGCTTTATAAGCCACTGATGAGGCCTCGCTTGGAGAATTGTGAACAGGTCTGGGCTCCTTGTTTAAGAAAGTATGTGCTGACGTTGGAGAGGGTTCAGAGGAGGTTCACTCGGGAATGAAAGGGCCATCCTAAGAGTAGCTGCCTGACCTGCTGAGTTTCTCCAGCGCATTTGTATGATGCAGGTGATCTGTTTCCATGAGTCGCCGGTGGGGAAAGCAGGTGCAGTGGACGCATTCATTGGAGGAGGATCAGAACTTAGGAGTGGAGATGGTTTGCTGAGGATTTGTGAGACCTCATGGAATATTGTGAGTCGTTTGAGGCCCCAAATCTAAGGATGCGCGTGCTAGAATTGGAGAGAGTGCAGAGGGGGTTCACGAGAATGATCCCAGGGATGAAGAACGTTTGATGGGTCAGTGGAGTTCAGAAGGATTCAAGATTCCTTTATTGTCGTGTTGTAATTCAGAGCATGTAACGTTACACAGAATCGCCTTCTGCCTGCCGTAAGGCAAAGAATTGCCATTAGTGTCACCCGGCGTCCCTTAAATACGAGAGAAAGACAAGCCCCTTCAGAGACTCTGAGTATCTGTGGGTTTGCTTCCTGCAGCCGCACAAGCTCCTGTTCAATCCATCGACCGCCCAAGCTCCAGATCCAAACCTCCAGTGCAATCCTCAGCACCCAAGGCCCCTTCAGGAGTCCTTCTTGCCCTCAGTACCCTCGCAAATCCCTGACACATGGATGAAAGAAAAATAGTGGTGGGGGGGGGAGGTGGTCTAGAACTTTTTTTTAAAGGAGTATACGGTTGGCACAACAGGGCCTGTACTATGCTGCAATGTTCTAAGATTGAAAGAGGGCAGAGAAGATTTACTGGGATGTTGCCCACGCTTCTGGAACTGAGTTACAGGGAAAGGTTAAACAGGTCAGGATTTTATTTCCTGGAACATAGAAGAATGAGGGAAGATTTGAAGGAGGTATTTAAAATTATGAGGGAGATAGACAAAGTAAATATAGGTTTGCTTTTTCCACTCAGGGTAGGTGAGCTACAAACCAGAGGTCATGAGTTAAGGGTGAAAGGGGAAAAGTTTAAGGGGGGAGGATTTTCTCACATAGAGAGTAATGGAAGTGTGGAATGAAGTGGTGAATGTGGGTTTGATTTTAACAAAAGTTTGGGCAGGTATGTGGATGGGAGGGCTATGGACTGGGTACAGTTCAGTAGGACGAGGCAGAATAATAGCACAGACTAGAAGGGCTGAAAGGTGCAGTGTTCTCTGGTTCGGGGCTGAGGCTGTGGGGCAGAGGGTGGGATTGGGAGGGGGTGAGGGGGTTGGTTGAGGATGGGGAGGGGGATTTGGGGATGGGAGAGGGAGGATAAAATGGGGTAAGGGGAATAAAGAGAGGAGGAACTGGGGGAGATATGTGGTGGTCCATAAGACAGTGACCTCCCTTCTCTCCCCTGTTCCCCACCCACATTCTCTCTCTCTCCTCCTCACCGTGCCTGCACCCCCAACCCCCTCTACCCTTCTCCCTGACCCTCACACCCCTCACACCGACCCCCATTCCCCCCATACCTCACCCCATCCCCACTGTCTTCCCTCCCACCCCTACCTGTATCCTGCACTGTCACCATCCCCCTTCCCTCCTGCTCTCTCCCTCCCCCTTGTCCCATATACCCTCTGCACCCACATCCTCTCCTCTCTCCCCACCCACTTTTCTGCCTCCTCCTCTGTCCTCCCCCTCCCTCTGTCCTCCCCCTCCCTCCTCTCTCCTTCCCCTTCTCCTTCCCCCTCACCCCCTCCCCCAGCATGACTATGTCTACGTTTACGATGGCCTCCCAGCATTCCTGACTGGCTCCCAACCGGAAAGCGGCATCCATTTTGACCCCCGGCTGCTCGGGGCCTTTTGTGGCCGAGGGGGAGTCTCGCCTGTCACTGTCTGGGCGGTCTCAGGTAGGCTGGGGGGGGGGCGGGGGGGGATTGAGGTTGGGAGTCAACGCGGAGGGTGGGGCTTTGTGTGGGGTCCGGTCCACATGGGGTGTAATTCTGTCCCCTTCACCCAGTCTCTGTTCTGTGAGGTGGTCCGTCCCCCTCTGTTCCAGAGGGTGGTTCGTGCCCCCATCACCTTCCCTGTCCCTTTGTTCCATGGGCTGGTCCGCTCCCTTCACCTTCCCCATCACTTTGTTTCAGTGGATGGTCAGTCCCCTTCACCCTCCCCGCTCATCTGGTTCCAGGGGGTAGTCCATCCCCCTTCACCTTCCCCGTATCACTAAACCAGTGGTTGGTCTGTCCCCCATCACCCTCCCCATTCTTCTTCATCCTGACTGTTTCCTTCCACCCTCCGTCTCTCTCTCCCAGGGGCTGGTCCATCCCCCTACCCATTTCTCATCTCTTCCAGGAGGTGGTCCGCCCCCTTCACCTTCCCTGTGTCTGTTCCAAGGGCTGGTCCATGCCCATTCACCCTCCTCCTTCTCTGTTCCAGGGGTGCTGACCGTGTATTTCGAGGCTAATGTGACCCGTTCCGCCAGTGCTCGGTGGGAGAGTTTCAATGCCACCTTCGCTGTGGGTGACTGCCAGGGTCCATGCCACCCTCTGGTTCCTTGTGATCCGACTATGGGCTGCCACACTGAACACTGCCCTGGCAACTGCTCCTGGCACCTCGGGGCAGGGGTCTGCAACACGGTGAGTCCCAACGGAGAAGCAGTCCATCACAAAGGGTGTCCTCCACACCTGGGGGTCCGTCACAAAGGGTGTCCCCCACACCCTGGAATCTGTCACAGAGTTTCCCTCCAAACCTACTGTCTGTCCCATGTCCCACCCATTCTGGGAGGAGGGGGGCTGTTTCCTTTGTGCCAGTGGGTGACAAGGAACTGTTTCTGGTGTGCCAAGTGGGAGGGGGGATCATTCCCAGGGGAGTGGAGAGCATTCCTGGTGTGCCAGGGGAAGGGGGATTGTTCTCAGTGTGCCGGTGGGCTGGATGGGAATATTTCCAATGTACTGGGTGGAGGGAGGAACATTCCTGGTGTCCTGGGGGAGGGGGACCATTCCTGGGGGGAAGGTGGGGATGTTCCTGGGGGGAGGGTCACCGTTTCCGGTGTTCTGGGTGGGGCATCATTCTCAGAGTTGGTGGGGGGGTGGGAAATGTTCCCGGTGCCCATAGTCAGAGATTTTCATGGGCCTGAATCCCTGTGGTTGATCTCCAGGACTTGGGACACTGCATCTGCGTGGACGGATTCACTGGGGCGGACTGTAGTTCCCAGACGTCTCCAGGGTCACTCATCTGGGAGACGCTGAGCGTGAGTCTCACCCCACCCTGTCTCAATCCGCCCCCTCCACCTCTCTCTGATACCCCACTCCCTGACCCCTCTCTGTGTGTGCCGCCCAACCCCTCTACCCAGCATGTGAGACCCCCTTCCCCAGCACATGTGACCTCTTTCTCTGGCGTATGTGACCTCTGACCTCTGAGTGTGACCCGCCTCTCCAGCATGTGTGACCCTTGACCCCTCTTGCCGAGTGTGTAACCCCTGAATTCTCCCCAGTGAATGTGACCCATGACCCCTCGCCCCAGTGGCTGACTCTGTGCCCCTTGTGGATCCGCAGGACGGGGGACTGCCCCACCCTCGGTTCGGACACTCCATGGTGGAAGGTCCGACATCTACGTTCTGGGTATTTGGTGGCCTCTCACTGCAGGAGGGGATCTTGGGCAGTCTGTACAGGTGAGGACCATCGCGCGGGTCCGGTGGTGGGTCACGTTCCTCTCCTCTCCCACTTTCTGCTCCCCCCTGACTGAGGTGGGGCCAGTAGACGGAGTTGGGGGTTCGGGCAAGGGAGCTGGAGGGGACCGGGAGACAGAACCAGAGGGCCAGGCAAGGGAGCTAAGGGGGGTGCTGGGAGTTTGGTCCTGGAGATGGAGCTGGGGGGGGGTGGGGGGTGGGGGGGGTGGCGCAGGACACGTCCAGGAGCTAGGAGATGGAGCAGGTGAGGGAGTTGGGTGGGCGGGGTGAGAATGGGAGAGGTCCAAGAAACGGAGCTGTGACAGAGGTGGAGTGGGGGGTGGTGCTGGGGATCCCACAGACGGAGCCGGGGGGGGGGGGGGGCTAGGAGATGGAGCTGGGGTGGGGGCTGGGAGATGGAGCCATGTGGCGGGATATGGATCCGGGGTCCGGAGAGTCTCGGGTACCTGGGGACTGGGCCCACCCACACTGCCTGTCCCCACAGTTACTCAGTGACCCAGCGCCGGTGGAGTCAGGAGCTACGCGGTAAGACCCTGGGTCCTACTGCCCGCTACTTCCATGCTGCCGCCACCGACCCATCCCGCCTTATTATGTTCGTGCTGGGGGGCCTGACTCTGACCGGGGTCACCCATGACTTCTGGCTTCTGAACATGTCGACGCTGGAATGGAGGCAGCAACAGGTAGGGCCCGACCGTCACGGATCCCCAGCCCTCCAGTGTGTGACTCACAACCTCTACCCAGGGGATGGGATCACCTGGAGAGATCAGTCACCAGGGAACAAGAGACAGTGGCAGATTAACCTTTAGACTGAGTAGGCTTAAGCCAAGGGGCCCTGAAGGGAGGGATGCCCGGCAGGAATGAGAATCTCTGGTTCTACAGTTCAATCGAACTCCAGATGTTTATCAACCCCCCCAGCATTTTTCAACCCCTTGGATAGTCCCATCAATCCCCAGGGGTTGATACGACCAATTTGGAGTTCCCTATTCTGTTCAACGAAGGGTGGGGCAGGGGATCAAGGTCAAGGAGAGCCTTTCTAAAGCTCAGCTGAGGGGCCCGAATGGTAGTTAATCTGCTGCTGAGTGGAGGGAAGGATGGTCAGTCACTGGGGAATGGTGAAATGGTCAGATTTCCCCTGACTTTGACTCTTAACCTGACCTGGTCTTCCCTGCCCCCCACCCTGACCCAGGCTCTCTTTCCCCACCGACGCGGGCTCTCTCTCCCCCACCGACGCGGGCTCTCTCTCCCCCACCGACGCGCGCTCACTCGACCCACCCCCCCGCCACCGACCCGGGGTCTCACTCTTCCCCCCCCCCCCCAACCTGGGCTCTCTTTGCCCCCCCACCCCGACCTGGGCTCACCCCTAAACTGATCTCTCTTCCTGTCCTGGACTACCCCCGACCTGGGATCTCTCCTGTGAAGGCGGACTTTGTCCCTCGTGTGGTGGGACACACCCTGACTCTGACCCGGAACACCTCATTGCTGCTGATTGGCGGATACTCCCCCCTCAACGGCTTCAATGACAAGTTACTGGAATACAGCTTGGCCTCTGGAACCTGGAGAGTGGCGCAGACCACCGGCACTGCCCCCACTGGTAGGAGAAGGGGCTTGCTGCAGAGTACTCGGGGAGGGGAGGGGAGGGGGAACAGGATGAGTAGTGGTTGCGAGAGGTGGTGGCTGGGCAAGGGGCTGTGGCAGGGTGACGGGTCACGGTGAGAGGTTATGGTGATGTGTCGTGATGGGGTGAGGTGTCGTGGTGGGGTGAGGGATTGCGGTGAGGTGAGGGGTGAAGGGCTGTGATGGGGTGAGGGGTAATGGAACGGTTCTGTGGGGAGGTTCTAGTTAACCACTCCACCCTGCCTGATGAAGTTTCCTCCTTGTCAGGTCTATATGGACATACATCCGTCTACCACGACTACACCGACGCCATCTATGTCTTTGGCGGTTACCGCTTCCACCTGGAGACTGTGTCCGCCTCAGCCGAGCTCTATGGCCTGTACCTGCCCACCCTCACCTGGAGCTTGATCGCCCCCGCAAGAGGCCCCAAGGTAACGGCCCCAGGACTCCCCATTCCCCAGGTCCACTGACTTCTCACCCCCCCCCCCCCCCCCCCGGATTCCTGTCCCAATACTCCCTGGAGCCCTGTCCCCAAGTCCCCTGACTCTCCATCCCCGATACTCCCTGGAACCCTGTCCCCCAGGTCCTCTGACTCCCCAAGTCACCCAAAGCTCCCCAGACCCCTGTCCATGTTGCTCCCCAGACCCCTGTCCCAATCCCCTGACTCCCTGTCCCCCTGTCCCAAAGTCCCCCGAATCCCAGTTCCCCAGTACTCCCTGGTCCCCTGCCCCAGGACTCCCATTTCCTGGGAATCCCTGGACCCCAAAGCCCCTACCCCAGAGGGAAGTGAGTACAGTTACTATTTCAAGTGAGGTCCTCAGAAAGCTGAATGGTCCATGGGTGAATAAATCTCCATTGGATTGCACCCTTGTATCCTGAAAGAGGTAGCTGTGGAGATAGTGAACGAATTGGTAATGATCTTTCAGGAATCAATAGATTCTGGTACACACTATTCAAGAAGTGGAGGAGGTTTAATTATGGAAAAAATTATGTATGTTTCGCATAATTATAATTTTTTATTAATAAGTGGCTGTTATATTTGGAATATTTACATTTCAATTTATATTGATTAAATTTTAATATGTATATTTAACAATTTTTTAATATTTTTTTCTTTTTTTATGGCTCTCCTTAGGAGAGTTGGCTGAAGGGGGGGGGAATTTTTTTTTTCATTTTTAAATTTTTTAAATATATATAAAAAAATGTTCATGTTTAATTGCTGTATATGTCACATATTATTTGTTTTTTGAACGAATAAATAAAGTTTAAAAAAAAAAGTGGAGGAGGCAGCAGAAAAGAAATCATAGCCCGTTAGTCTGACATCAGTGGTTGGGAAGATGTTGGGAGTCTCTTGTCAAGCATTGAGGCTAAGGAGCTCTTGGAGACACATGACAGGATCGGCCAAAGCCAGCGTGGTTTCCTAAAGGGCAGATCTTGCCTGACAAGCTTATTGGAATTCTTTTTTTTTTATAATTTTTTATTTTTCACACCATAAATCACATTAACCATGATACACATTTTTTCCTTTTCACAAATATACAATGTCATTTTCTCCCCCCCCTCCCCTCCCACCCTCCCCACCTCCCCCCTCCCATCCATTTAAGGTATAAAATCTAGGATACATTAAACGAGTCAAACAATGTTGTCATTCAATAAAAATACACCAGAAATTCCACTGAGTCCATTCTTTTCATTTCCTTTTCCTTCCGTTAACTTAGGTAGTGATTGTCCCCGGTAGGTTTTCGCTATTGTATTTAATATAAGGCTCCCATATTTGTTCGAATATTTCAATATTATTTCTTAAACTATATGTTATTTTTTCTAATGGAATACATTTATTCATTTCTATATACCATTGTTGTATTTTCAAATTATCTTCCAATTTCCAGGTTGACATAATACATTTTTTTGCTACGGCTAGAGCTATCTTAACAAATCTTTTTTGTGCATCCTCCAAATCAATTCCAAATTCTTTTTTTTTTATGTTACTTAGGAGAAAGATCTCTGGATTCTTTGGTATATTGTTTTCTGTTATTTTATTTAATATCTGATTGAGATCTTCCCAAAATTTTTTTACTTTTTCACATGTCCAGATTGCATGAATTGTTGTTCCCATTTCTTTTTTACATCGAAAACATCTATCAGATACTGTTGGGTCCCATTTATTTAACTTTTGAGGTGTAATGTATAGCCTGTGTATCCAATTATATTGTATCATACGTAACCTCGTATTTATTGTATTTCTCATCGTTCCAGAGCATAACTTCTCCCATGTTTCCTTTTTTATTTTTATATTTAAATCCTGTTCCCATTTTTGTTTAGTTTTACCATTTGTTTCCTCATTCTCCTTTTCTTGCAGTTTAATATACATATTTGTTATAAATCTTTTGATTATCATTGTATCTGTAATCACATATTCAAAGTTACTTCCCTCTGGCAAACTCAAACTGCTTCCTAATTTATCCTTCAAGTAGGATCTCAATTGGTAATATGCCAGTGCTGAATCTTGAGTTATATTGTATTTATCTTTCATTTGTTCAAAGGATAATAATCTATTTCCTGAAAAACAATTTTCTATTCTTTTAATCCCTTTTTTCTCCCATTCTCTAAAGGAAAGGTTATCTATTGTAAAAGGGAGTAACTTGTTTTGCGTCAATATTAGTTTTGGTAATTGATAATTTGTTTTATTTCTTTCTACATGAATCTTCTTCCAAATATTGAGTAGATGATGTAATACTGGAGAACTTCTATGTTGTACCAATTTTTCATCCCATTTATATAATATGTGTTCAGGTATCTTTTCCCCTATTTTATCTAATTCTAATCTAGTCCAATCTGGCTTTTCCCTTGTTTGATAAAAATCTGATAGGTATCTTAATTGTGCAGCTCTATAATAATTTTTAAAGTTTGGCAGTTGTAAGCCTCCTTATTTATACCATTCTGTTAATTTATCTAGTGCTATCCTCGGTTTCCCCCCTTTCCATAAAAATTTCCTTATTATTTTCTTTAACTCCTTGAAGAATTTCTCTGTCAGTTGTATTGGCAATGCCTGAAATAGGTATAATATCCTTGGAAAAATGTTCATTTTAATACAGTTTATCCTTCCTATTAATGTTAATGGTAAATCTTTCCAATGCTCTAAATCATCCTGTAATTTTTTCATTAGTGGATAATAATTGAGTTTATATAGTTGGTCGAGATTTTTGTTTATTTGTACACCTAGGTATCTTATTGCTTGCATTTGCCATCTAAATGATGATTCTTTCTTAAATTTTGAGAAATCCGCATCATTCATAGGCATTGCTTCACTTTTATTTACGTTGATCTTGTAACCCGACACTTCTCCATATTCCTTCAATTTCTTATATAATTCTTATATTGATAGTTCTGGTTCTGTTAACTATACTATAACATCATCTGCAAATAAACTGATTTTATATTCCTTGTCTTTTATTTTTATCCCTTTTATATTATTTTCTGTTCTTATCAATTCTGCTAGTGGTTCTATAGCTAACGCAAACAATAAAGGTGATAGTGGGCATCCCTGTCGTGTTGACCTGCTTAAGTTAAATTGCTTTGATACATGTCCATTTACTGTCACTTTCGCTAATGGTCCCTTATATAATGCTTTAATCCAATTAATATACTTCTCCGGTAAACTGAATTTTTGCAATACTTTGAACAAATAATTCCATTCTACTCTGTCAAAGGCCTTCTCTGCGTCTAAAGCAACTGCTACTGTTGGTGCTTTATTCCCTTCTACTGCATGAATTAAGTTAATAAATTTACAAATATTGTCTGTTGTGCGTCTTTTTTTGATAAATCCAGTTTGGTCTAGATTTACCATTTTCGGTACATACTCTGCTAATCTGTTTGCTAATAATTTAGCTATTATCTTATAATCTGTGTTAAGTAAAGATATTGGTCTATATGACGCTGGTGTGAGTGGATCTTTCCCTTGCTTTAGTATTACTGTAATTATTGCTGTTTTACATGAATCTGGTAAGCTTTGCGTTTTATCAATCTGGTTGATTACTTCCAGGAGGGGCGGAATTAATAAGTCTTTAAATGTTTTATAGAATTCTATTGGGAATCCATCCTCTCCTGGTGTCTTATTATTTGGTCATTTTTTTATTATCTCTTGTATTTCTACTATTCCAAATGGCTCTGTTAATTTATTTTGTTCCTCTATTTGTAGTTTTGGTAGTTCAATTTTCATTAGAAATTCATCTATTTTCCCTTCTTTCCCTTCGTTTTCAATTCGGTATAATTGTTCATAGAATTCTCTAAAGTTTTCCTTAATTTCTTTTGGATTATATGTAATTTGTTTATCTTTTTTCCTTGATGCCAATACCATTTTCTTAGCTTGTTCTGTCTTAAGCTGCCATGCTAGGATTTTGTGCGTTTTTTCACCTAGTTCATAATATTTCTGTTTTGTCTTCATTATATTTTTCTCCACCTTATATGTTTGTAGTGTTTCATATTTTATTTTTTTATCCGCCAATTCTCTTCTTTTAGTTATATCTTCCTTCATTACTAATTCTTTTTCTATATTTACTATTTCCCTTTCCAACTGCTCTGTTTCCTGATTATAGTCCTTCTTCATCTTGGTTACATAACTTATTATTTGCCCTCTAATAAATGCTTTCATTGCATCCCATAGTATAAACTTATCTTCCACTGATTCCGTATTTATTTCAAAATACATTTTAATTTGTTTTTCAATAAATTCTCTAAAATCCTGCCTTTTAAGTAACATGGGGTTTAATCTCCATCTATACATTCTTGGAGGGATGTCTCTAACTTTACTGTCAATACTAAGGGTGAATGGTCCGATAGTATTCTAGCTTTATATTCTGTTTTTTTTACTCTATCTTGCATACGAGCTGATAACAAAAATAGGTCTATTCTTGAGTATGTTTTATGTCTAGCCGAGTAATATGAATATTCCTTTTCCTTTGGGTGTTGTTTCCTCCATATATCCAAAAGTTGCATTTCTTCCATCGATTTAATTATAAATTTGGTTACTTTGTTCTTTCTGTTAATTTTTTTCCCAGTTTTGTCCATATTTGAATCCAAATTCAGGTTGAAATCCCCTCCTATTAATATGTTCCCTTGCGTATCTGCTATCTTCAAAAAGATATCTTGCATAAACTTTTGATCTTCTTCGTTAGGTGAATATACATTGAGTAGATTCCAAAACTCCGAATATATCTGACATTTTATCATTACACATCTCCCTGCTGGATCTATTATTTCCTCTTCTATTTTAAATGGCACATTTTTACTAATTAATATAGCTACTCCTCTTGCTTTTGAATTATACGATGCTGCTGTTACGTGTCCTACCCAATCTCTTTAATTTCTTATGCTCCAATTCAGTTAAATGTGTTTCTTGCACAAATGGTATATCAATTTTTTCTTTTTTCAGTAAATTTAGCAGTTTCCTCCTTTTAATTTGGTTATGTATTCCATTAATATTTAAAGTCATATAATTCAACGTAGCCATTTTATACTTTGTTTATCTTCCCTTTCCGTTTCTCCATCATTACCTTTCCTTCTTATCCATTTCTGTTTTCTTGTTTTGAATCCTTTATAAGACAACATTCCTAAAACATCAAACATTTTCATTATTCTCCTATTTAAAACTCCTTTAGCCCCAATCCCCCCCCTTCCCCTCCTGAGTTATCCTTTATCCCTTGTCGGACAACCACATCTCCCCTCTCCATTTGGATTTGCGAATTCACTCCCAAGCGTCAGCTGATTTTGCAGTGACCGTAACACCCCCCCACCCAGCCCCCCCCAGAAAAGATTTCACTTTTCATATGTGACAAAGGTCACTCTTTTAATTCCCTCCTTATTCCCTCTATTCCTTTTCCTTCCCTTATTAATTCTTGTCTATACTATCTATATTTTCCTCTAAATACGGATACATTCATGTATGCACATTATACATATACACACATATACCTCTTTACCCACATACATATAAATCGTGGTCATTTTTACTCTTATTACATGTCTTCATCTCTCTGTTTGTTTTGTAGTTGTTCTGCAAATTTCCTTGCTTCCTCTGGATCCGAGAATAGTTTTTTTCCATAAGATCGTTTTCAATGTTATGAACTCCTTCCTCTTCTTCAGGAGTTCAAAACTTATGTCTTTTTAGTTCGCAGTCTTTTGTACTCTCGTTACACGTCTTCAT
Source organism: Narcine bancroftii (assembly GCF_036971445.1). Classification (NCBI taxonomy): domain Eukaryota; kingdom Metazoa; phylum Chordata; class Chondrichthyes; order Torpediniformes; family Narcinidae; genus Narcine; species Narcine bancroftii. The sequence goes on from NC_091473.1 coordinate 184,201,764, forward strand.
CTTTCAGTCTATTTTGTAATTGTTCTGCAAATTTTCGTGCTTCCTCTGGATCCGAGAATAGTCTGTTTTGTTGTCCTGGAATAAATATTTTCAATACCGCTGGATGCTTTAGTATAAATTTATACCCTTTCTTCCATAAAATCGCCTTTGCTATATTGAACTCCTTTCTCTTCTTCAGGAGTTCAAAACTTATATCTGGATAAATGAAGATTTTTTGCCCTTTGTACTCCAGTGGCTTATTGTCCTCTCTTACTTTTTCCATTGTTTTCTCCAGTACCTTTTCTCTTGTAGTATATCTTAGGAATTTTACTCAAACAGATCTTGGTTTTTGTTGTGGTTGTGGTTTAAAGGCCAGTGCTCTATGTGCCCTTTCTATTTCCATTTCTTGCTGTAGTTCTGGACATCCTAGGATCCTCGGGATCCAATCTTTTATAAACTCTCTCATATTCTTGCCTTCTTCATCTTCCTTAAGGCCCACTATCTTTATGTTATTTCTTCTGTTATAATTTTCCATTATATCTATTTTCTGAGCTAACAGTTCTTGTGTCTCTTTAACTTTTTTATTAGATTCCTCTAATTTCTTTTTTAAGTCCTCTACCTCCATTTCTACTGCTGCTTCTCGTTCTTGCACCTTGTCCATTCTTTTTCCCATTTCTGATAAGGTCATATCTATTTTATTCATTTTCTCTTCTGTATTGTTTATTCTTCTTCTTAAATCATTAAATTCTTGCGCTTGCCATTCTTTAAATGACTCCATGTAATCTTTAATAAGAGAAAGTATATCCTTTATCTTGCCTTTCCCTTCTTCTTCTATTTCACTGTACTCTTCCTCTTCCTCTTCTTCCTCTGGGTTGGCCATCTGTTGTTTCTTTGTTGCCCTTTCCTTCTCTTCTTTCTTGTTTCCATTGTCTTCTGTGTTCTCTTCTTGCTGCAGGTGTTCTGCAGCTGTCGTTGCCGGCTGTGGAGATCGACTCCCCAGCTGGTCCCCCCTCCCGTCGGTGTGTTTTTTTTCATGCGCGGTTGCGCACTTTTACTCGGCTCAGTGAGCCATCTTTGTAGTCCACTATCTACCGACCTGAGGGAGCGGGTTTCTCTCTCCACCGCGGGCCTCTTCGAACAGGTAAGGCCTTCTCCTTCATCTTCCGTTGTCTTCTCTTCCTCTCTTTTTACCGTTGGTTTCGACTTTTCTTTTTTCATCGCCATCTTATTTCCACCTTTATATTCACTTTACTTTGATTTTTATTTTTGTGCCTTTGTGTTTTGCTTTGTTTTTTCTGACTTTTCTGGAGAGGGCTGGAGTTCACCGTCCGGCCACTACTCCATCATGTGACTCCTTATTATTGGAATTCTTTGAGAAAGAATGGAGATGCAGTGGGATGCTGTGTACAGTAAACCCCTGGTATCCGGCACTTATGGGGACTGGTAGATGCCAGATGTGTCTTTTCCGGTTGCTTGAGGTTTGACGAAATAACAGCAAGGCACACCAATTCTAATCTTGTGTATTTGTTTTCATCTTTTATTTTTGCTGGTTGTTTGAGGCTGCCAGTTTGCTCGAGTTCTGGGATGCCAGGGGCTTTACTGTTTAGCATTTGACACATGAGGCTACTTATGAGGTCTGCAGTTTATCAGGAAACGTACGAACGTGGGCGCAGCACTGGCTGGTGGGCAGGAAGCAGAGAGTGGGAATACACATTCAGGATGGCTGCCAGTCGCTCGTGGTGTTAGAGGTCGGTGTTGGGGCCACTTCTCTTTATGTTGTATATTAACGACTGGGATTGTGGACTGAGTAACTTTGTGGCCAAGTTTGCGGGTGATATGAAGGCAGGTGGAGGAGCGGGTCGTGTAGAGGAAACAGGGAGGCTGCACAAGACAGATGAGGAGAATGGGCAGAGAAGTGGTAAATGAAATACAACATTGGAAAGTGGACAGTCGTGCACTTTGGTAGAAAAAAAATAAACAGGCAGAAACTTCACCCTCCCCCAGATCGCAAACCACAGGATCACCACCCCTGAGATCCTCACCACCGAGGCCGGTGCACGGACACTCCAGACCCCCTAGGTCAATACCCAGACCCTCCAGAAACCCCAGGGCCCAGATACCCAGACCCTCATGGCAGTGCCCAGACCCTTGTAGCCAGTGCCGAGGTTGCCCTAACCCTGTGCTCTGTTTCCAGCCCCCCTCCCGGTTCTTCCACACAGCAGGACTCCTGCATCACACAATGGTGGTGGTAGGCGGCAGGTCCCAGCACCGAGACTTCACCCACAACGTCCTCCTCTACCACATCGGCACCAACACCTGGGTCAGGCCCTATCCCACAGGTATGGTGATGGAGAGGCAATGGGATGGGGTGTGGGAGGAAGGGGGAGATGGGAGATGGGACTCGGGAAGGGGTGGGGGGGAGGAGTGGGGAAGAACCAGGGAGGGGACGGGGTGAGGGGAGGAGGAATGGGGAGGGGGTGGGGTGAGGAGAGGGGCCAGTGATGAGTGGGGAGGGGCCCCATACAAACTCAAACACTCCCCTTCAAACGAGTTCTAACTCTCTTTCCTTCCTGGTTCTCCCTTTACCCCTCCACCTCTCTTTCCTCTCTCTCCCTTCTTTCTCTGACCCCTCTCTCCCCTTTTCTCTCTCTTTTCCCCTCTTTATCCTTCTCCCCCTCCACCTCCTACCTCCCCCTCTCTCCATTTCCCTCTCTCCACCCCCCTCCACCCTCTCTCTATAGGGATGTCAGTGCTGGGAGAGCCTTTGAACGGATCGATAGCCCAGGCAGCGGTCACCTTTGGGGATAAGCTGTACGTGTCAGGGGGGTTCAGTGGTGTGATGCTAGGCTCTCTGGTGTCTGTATCTGTGCCCCTCGACCCGTGCCGGGTGTTTGGAAGCCCTGAGAACTGCAGTGACAGCACCGGCGGCTGTGTGTGGTGTCGATCAGTGGACAATGGCAGCTGCCTGTCCACCGAGGAGGCTGACAGGTAGGGCAGCGAGCACAGGCTCTACTGACGAGTGAACCTCACACACTCTTACTCCATCAATCTCTTACCCATCACCTCCCTCCCTCCACCTCCCACACACTCATCACTCTCTTTTCTTCCCCCTCCTCCCCTCCCACCCTCCCCAGCTCTTCCTCCCTCTCTGCATCACCCTCATTCTCCATCCTCCACCCCCACCCTCTTCTTCATTCTTCCTCTCACTCCTCTGATTCCCTCACCCCTCCCCCCATCCAGGGCCACTGACTTCTGTGGCTTGATTCTGATTACCCCAGTCCTCAACAGCGAGGTGGGAGGGGGAGAGTCGTTGAAATCTCTCTGCACATCTGTCCTAGTGCCACCTCTCCCTCTCCTCCCACCTTATCTCCCCTCCCCATCCCCTCTCCCCGTTAACCCCTCCTCCTCTCCCCTCCCCATTCGCCTGTCCTCCATCTCTCCCCCTCCCTGTGCATCTTCCTCCCCTGATTCCCTCATCCCATCTCCTGCCCATGACCCCCTCCCTCTTCCCCATGCCTCTCCCAGCTTCCCCCTACTCCCTCACCCCCTTAGCTCCCCCTTTCTCCTGCCCAACCCCTCCCAATCATCTCCCCCTGAATCCATGCCCTAATCTCCCCTCCTCTATTCACTCTCCACCCTCACCTCTCCCTTCCCCTCTCTCAAAGCCCTCATTGCACCCCCCCAACCCCACAGATTACCCCGGGATGTGTACCTTTCCCACACCCCCATGCCCCCTCTCTCTGCAGGAAGTTCTGGAACGTGGACCCCACCTCCTGACCTGTGACAACTCCTCCTGACCCGTGATCCCTCTCTGCAGATTATCCCGTGATGTGGATCCCTCCCCCTGTGACCCTTGGCCCCGACTCTCAGAGCCCTGCCGACATTTGAAGACATGCAGCGAGTGTTTGGCCCTTCACCCCAGGATCGCAGGGCAGACGCAGCGGCAGGTGAGTGACAGAGCCCACATGTGTGTCCTCTCACCCCAAAGAGACCTGTCCCATGACCTCTCACCCCACAAAACCTCTTCTGTCACTCTTCACCCTGCAGAGACCCTCCCAGTGACCTGTCACCCCACAGAAACCTGCCCAGTGACCCCACAGTCCACTGATCTGCCCTGTGACCTCTCACCCCATTTAGGCAGACCCTGAGACCTCTGACATGTAGCCTCATGCATATTCATGGCACATTCTCCTTCTCCCTCCATTCCTGGCCTGTGATTGGCTTCCTCAGTCCCCGACCTCCCATTGGCTCCCTCAGTCCCCGACCTCTGATTGGCTCCCTCAGTCCCCGACCTCCGATTGGCTCCCTCAGTCCCCGACATCCGATTGGCTCCTTCAGTCCTCGACCTCCGATTGGCTCCCTCAGTCCCCGACCTCCGATTGGCTCCCTCAGTCCCCGACCTCCGATTGGCTCCCTCAGTCCCCGACCTCCGATTGGCTCCCTCAGTCCCCGACCTCCGATTGGCTCCCTCAGTCCCCGACCTCCGATTGGCTCCCTTAGTCCCCGAACTCCGATTGGTTCCCTCAGTCCCCGACCTCTCATTGCTTCCCTCAGTCCCCGACCTCTCATTGCTTCCCTCAGTCCCCGACCTCTCATTGCTTCCCTCAGTCCCCGACCTCTCATTGCTTCCCTCAGTCGCCGACCTCCGATTGGCTGTCTGTCCCCATCCTGTGATTGGCTCTCTTTTGTTCTGTTCAGAGGTGTAAGTGGTGCACAAACTGTCCTGAGGGGGCCTGCATCAGCGCTAAGGCTAGCTGCAGCAAAGAGAATGACTGCCGCATCAACCAACGCGAAATCTTCCTCGCTGGCAACTGCTCTGAGATCTCGTGTGAGGCATCCGACTGCTACAAGTGTACAGCGTCCAGCAAGTGTATGTGGACCCGCCAGTTCAAACGCACAGGTAATCCCATGTACGTGGTCCTGCCCGCTCAAATGCCTAGGTAAACCTTGTGAACACTGACCTGCCCATTCAGAGAGACAGGTAAACTTGAGTACATGGACTCAAAGATGTGGATCTGCCCATTCAAACATGGGTAAACACGAACCCATGCACCTGCATGTTCATATCCACTGGTAAACATGAGTACCCAGACCTGCCCATTCAAACACAGGTAAACTTGAGTATGTGGACCTGCACGTTCCAGCACACAGGTAAACGATTACACGAACCTGCCCAGCCAAGCACATGGGTAAACGCGAGTTTATGGACCTGCCAATTCAAACACACAACTGACCTGGTGTTTTGGTTCCAGGGGAGACACGACGCATACTCAGCGTCAGTCCGACCTACGACTGGACCTGCTTCAGCCACTCGCTTCGCAACGTGTCCCCCATGCCCGTGGAGTCATCGCCCCCAGCAACCTGCCCCACTCCCTGCCACGAATTCACCGCCTGCCCTGACTGCCTGGCCTCCACCGGTGCTGATGGCGGCTGGCAGTGCTGCATCTGGAGTCTGGCCCTGAGGCAGGTGAGCGTCTGCGGCTGGGCATCTGTGGCAGGACTCTCTGGACTGGGGTAGGGTTCTGTCTAGGGTAGAGCTCTGTCTGTGGCAAGGCTCTCCTGTCTGGGATAGGAGTCCAGGGGTCTGAGGGAGGTGGGGGGAGGATTCCAGTCTGGGCGGAGGGGGAATGGGTCTCCTGTCTTGGGGGAGGGGCAAGTTGTGTCCCATCTGGGGGAAGGGGAGGGTTCTCCCCATTTGAGGGGGGGAAGGAAGGGTCTCCCATGTGGAGGGAGGGGAAGGGGACTCATCTGGGGGGGCGGAGGGTGGGTGAGGTTTTCTCTCTGTTGGGGGCAGGTGTCTCCTAAATGTGGGGGAAGGAGTGGGGCTCCTTCATCTGAGGGAGGGGGTGGCTCTCATCGGGGGGAGGAGGAAGGGTCTCCTGAATGATAGGGGAGGGGTCTCATGTGGGGGAAGAGGGGATCATGGGGTATGTGGGGGAGAGGATGGAGGGGACAACTCTGTCTAGAGGGAGAGGGGGGGACCAAGTAGCTGGAAGAAGAGGGGAATCAGGAGATAGGCTGGGGGAGAGGATGGGAGGAGAACCCTATCTGTGATAGATGGATGAAGGGTGAGTCTGGGGAGGTTTACAAAAGGTCATTCCACCCACCACTGCCTCTGGCCAGACATTCCAGACACCCACAATTCTCCATGTAAAAAAAGAAAAATACCCCTGATGTCTCCCCTAAACCTTCCTCTCTCCACCTTGCACAGATGTCCTTTCACCTTGCTACTCCCACCTTGGGAAAAAGGTGCTGGCCGTTCACCCTATCTATGCCTCTCATAATCTTGTCGACCTCTATTAAGTCTCCTCTCATCTTTCTACGCTCCAAAGAAAAAAGCCCCGGCTCTGCTAACCTTGCCTGTTGATATTTTTCTTAAATGTTAAATTTGAGCTCATATTCACCACTTCAACTGGAAGCTCATTCCACCCTCCACCCTCCCCCCTCCTCCCCCCTCCTCCCTCAACCCCCAGCCCCACCACCACTCTCTTCATGAAAAATTTCCCCCTAAACTTTTCCCCTTTCACCCCATGTCTTCTGGTTTGTATCTCACTTCCCCTCAGTGGGAAAGGCCTAATTGCATTTACTCTGTCTATCCCCTTCATAATTTTGTGTACCTTGATCAAATCTCCCCTCCAGGGAATAAAGTCCTAACCCTGTTTAAACTTTCCCTGTAACTCGGTTCCTGAAGTCTGGGTAACATCCTGGTAAATCTTCTCTGCCCTCTTTCTATCTTACTGAGATCCTTCCTGTAGTTCGGTGACCAAAACTGCGCACAAAACAACAAATTTAGTCTCACCAATATCTTATACAATTACCATAACATCCCACCTACTGTACTCAATACTTTGATTTATGAAGGCCAAAAGCTCTTATCATAACCCTGTCCACCTGTGATGCCACTTTCAGGGAATTACGCATCTATATTCCCAGATTTCTCAGTCCTACCATTTACCATGTATGTCCTAACTTGGCTTGTCCTTCCAAAGTGCAGCACCTCGCACTTATCTGCATTAAATTCCATAAAAGCCAATGTAGAAAGGTTGTACGAGGAAGCCTGGTTAGCGACCGTGTAAACCACATCGACTGTTCCACCGCTGGCAAGACACCATCACCTTTCTCATCTGTGCAGACCTATTATTCTTCCGGAACCAGGGCCATATCCCTCCACACCCCTCCCATCCGTCAACCCATCCAAATGTTTCTTAAATGTCAAAATTGAGCCCAAATTCACCCACTTCAGCTCGTTCCACACTCACACCGCTCTCCTTAATGGGCCTGGTTAGCACAACACTGTTATAGTTCAAATCCAGCCTTGACTGTAAGTTTGCTCAGTACACGTATAGAATACTTTCTCACTGTTCCTCCTCCCTCACCGCCCTCCCTCCCCTCTCCTCTCCCACTCTGTCCTTCCTTCCCTCCCCTCTCACCATCCCCTCTCCTCCCTCCCCTCCCCACCTCTGTCCTTCCACCTCCCCTCTCACCGTCCCCCTCTCCTCCCTTCCCTCCAACCCCCCTCCTCTCTACCTCTTCCTCCTCTCCTTCCCTTCCCTCCTTCCCTTTCTCTCACCCCTCCCTTTTCTCTCTCTCTCACTTCCCCTGTCTCCCTTCCACCACTACTTCCACTCTCCTCCTCTGTTCCCCATTCCCCCCCCCATCCCGCTCTGCTCTCTCCCCCCGGCCCCCCACCAGTGCATGAGCCCAAGCTTCCTGCCATTGCGCTGTGCCGGAGGGATGTGCGGCCGGACTCTGCGCGGGAGGTCGGCGAGCTGTGGCCTGGGCTGCGCAGTTCATCAGCAGTGTTCGCATTGTGTGCGGCACTCCCACTGCGGCTGGTGTTCCACCCCCGGCCTCAACGGTGTCGGCCGCTGCATGGAGGGTGGTCTGAGTGGACCCTGGCACGGTGCGTACGGGACGGTGTTTACGGGGAGGTGGGTGAGGGGATGGTGTTTACTGGTGGCAGTTTACCAAGGAAGATGTTTACTAAGGATTGTGTTTATTTGGGGGTATTCAGCAGGGACGGTGTTGATCGAGACTGTGTGTATGCGGATGGTGTGTACCAGGGACAATGATTACCAGGTACAGTGTTTACTGGGGAAGGAGTTTAGGGGGTACATTGTTTGTCAGGGATGGTGTTTACCAGGGAACTGATGTTTACTGGGGATGTTGTTTCCCAGGGAAAGTGTGTTTGGGGATGGTATTTACCGGAACGGTGCATACAGGGTCGGTGTTTACTGGGGATAGCATGTATGAGGATGGTGTTTACCTGGAGTGATTTTACCCGGAGTGTGTACCAGAGATGGTGTTTCCCAGAGTGTGTGCCAAGGGATGGGACATGGGGCATGGGAATGGAGTGTATGATGACAATATTTATAGGGTGTGTGTGCAGGGACGGTGGGCGTTGCATACGGGGATGGTGTTTGCTGGGGGAGGGGTGTGGGATGGTGTTTACCAGGGACAACGTTTACCAGGGCAGGTGTTTACCAAGGACTGTGTTTATTAGGGTGTGTCTACTTGAGACAGTGTTTACTGAGGCAGTGTATATAAAGATGGTGTTTACCATAGATGGCGTTTACCGTCGATGGTGTTTGCCAGGGATGTTGCATAAGGGGACCATGTTTACTGGGGGCGATGTGTACGGGGACAGTGTTTACCAAGGACAATGTTTACTGGGGACGTTGTGTATAGGGATGGTGTATACCAGGTGCAGTGTTTACTCAGTGTGTGTACCAGGGAAGGGGACATGCCAGAGGGGAGTTTATTGGTACTGGGCAAATATGACGGTTTGTGTGTGGGCATGAAGTCCCCTCCCCCACCTGGGTGGGAATTGGGTGGTGTCTCCTCCATACCTTGGTGTGGGTGGGTTTGGTATGCCCTCCACCCGTTAAACCCCTCTCCCTCTCTCCACCTTCCCCCCCCCCCCCCCCCACCCACCTCCCCCCCACCATAGGTGGGCCCTGGAGCTGTGGGCAGGGGGAAGGTGATGGAAACTGGTCCTTCATGTCCTGCCCCTCGGAGAACGAGTGTCTCAACGGCCACCATGACTGTGACAGCACACAGAACTGTACCGACCGGCGACACGGCTACCTGTGTATATGCCGGCCCGGCTACATGCAGGACAGGTGGGTGAGTGGGGTGTGAGGAGGGATAGGTGGAAGGGAGGAGTGGAGGGGGAGAGTGGGGAGGAATGGTGGGTGGGTTCGGGAAGGGAGGGGAAGGTACATGTGAGCAGGAGGGCAGGGTTAGGGGGAAGGGAGGAGAGGGTGTGAAATGGGGAGGGAGGGGTGATGGCATGTGTGGGGGAGAAGGGGAGGTGGGAGGGGATGGGTGTGGGGGATAAAGGGAGGTGGGAGGAGAGGGAGTGGGAGGGGAGGGAGAGGGGGTATGGAGAGAGGGGAGGGGTGTGGGGGTGGAGGGGTGAGGGGGAAGTAGGAGGGGGGTAGGAGGGGTGCCGGGGGAAATGATCTTTATTCTATATTTACACTGTGATGTAGTCATTCCTGGTTTTAACTCTACTCCTCCCTTACTCCCCATCTCACCCCCATGACCCCCTCCCCATCTCCTACCCTTTCCCCATCCCTCTTCTCCCTTTCCCCATTCTCTCTTCCCTCCCCCTTCTACCTCCACTCACCCCTCCTCCCTCTTTCCTTCTCATCTCCTCTCTCCTGCCCTCTCCCTCCCTCTCCATCCCTTTCTGCTGCCCCCTCCGTGTCCCAGTGTGCTGGGACTGTGTCGGCCTGTGTGTGAGCAGGGCTGTGTGAATGGGACGTGTGTAGAGCCCAACCATTGCCGCTGCCATTTTGGTTACGTGGGGCCTCAGTGCTCGGTGACGTGTCGGTGTAACCAGCACAGCGAGTGTGAGAGCGTCAGTACCAGAGACCACTGCCTGCAGTGTGTCAACAACACCAAGGTGAGGGGTCAGAGGGCAGGGTCGCGGTGAGGGACAGGATCAGAGTGCAGCATTGCGGTGAAGGGGATGGTCAGGGAGGGTGGGATGTGGAAGTGAGGGAAGAAGGGGTGGGAGAAGGAGGGGTGGGCAGGGGGAAAGAAGGGGTGGAGAGAGGGGGGAAGAGGGGTGGTGAGTAGGGGATGTCAGGGAGGGCGGGGAGAGCGAATGCACGGGAGCACCTGGGTTGGATCTCCAGGTGAAGATGGGGGGGGTGGGGGGTGGTGGTTGTTCTCTGCATCACTGACCCTGGCCATGGTCCTTGCCGGCAGGGAGATCATTGTGAGAAGTGCCAGCCCCTGTATGTGGGCTCAGCTGTGGACGGAGGGAGATGTGAATCTTGCTCCACCTTCTGCAACAACAACACTCACGTCTGCGTAACCAAGGAGGAGTACGAGAAATGGCGGCAGGACCCCGAGAGGTTCCCCCTGACCACTGACCAGGTCAGTACCCCCCGGACCCCTGACCAGGTCAGTACCCCCCAGACCCCTGACCAGGTCAGTACCCTCCCGGACCTCTGACCAGGTCAGTATTCCCTAGACCCCTGACCAGGTCAGTACCCCCCCCCCCCGGACTCCAAATCAGGTCAGTACCCCCGACCAGGTCAGGAACCTCCCCCGACCAGGTCAGGACCCCCCCGCCCCCGGACCCCCAACCAGGTCAGGAACCCTCCAGACCCCCGACCAGGTCAGGAACCCCCCCGGACCCCTGACCAGATAAGTACCCCTGGACCCCTGACCAGGTCAGTACCGTCCAGACCCTAAATCAAGTAATTTCCCCCAAACTCCCAACCAGATTAGTACCCCCTCCTCCCAACCAGATCAGTAACCCACACTGACCCCTGACCCCAACCAGGTCATTACCCCCTGACTCCCGACCAGGCCAGTAACCCTCACTGACCCACGACCCCGACCAGGTTACTACTGCAGGTGACGCCTGTTTCCACAATCCCCAAGCTGACCCTTTCCTGTGCACAGATTCCGAGCTGGGTGCTGGAAGGGCCGACGCAGGACAACGCACTGTGTGTGGAGTGTCAGAACAACAGCTCTGGGGAGCGCTGCCAGACCTGCCTCGAGGGTTACTTCCTGCTGGATGGGCGCTGTACCAAGTAGGTCATTTCAGTCCCTCCATCTCTCCCCATCGCTAATCTCTCCTTCTCTCCCCATCGCCAATCCCTCCGTCCCTAACCCCCCCCTTCCCTCCCTCTCTCCGTCCCCAACCGTTCTGTCCCTCCCTCTCTCCGTCCCCAACCGTTCTGTCCCTCCCTCTCTCTGTCCCCAACCGTTCTGTCCCTCCCTCTCTCCGTCCCCAACCGTTCTGTCCCTCCCTCTCTCTGTCCCCAACCGTTCTGTCCCTCCCTCTCTCCGTCCCCAACCATTCTGTCCCTCCTTCTCTCCATTCCCAACTGTTCCGTCCCTCCATCTCTCTCCATCCCCAACTCCTTCGTCCCTCTGTCCCTCCATCTCTCCCTATCCCCAACCCTTCCCTCCCTCCGTTCATCTCTCCACCTCCCTCCTTTGATCTCTCCCCATCACTCCCTCCTTCAATCTCACCCCATCTCTACACCCCTCCGACGCTCCATCGCTCCCTCCCTCCATTCTCCATTTATCCTCCATCCTCCCTCGACCCACCATCCTCCATCCCTCTCCCCCCCCCGAGCCTCCTCGACACACCATTCCTTTATCTCCTTCCCACTACCCTGTCTGCTCACCATCCATGGGACCCTGTTCCCCCTTCCCCTTCCTTGTCCCCGTCCTTCCCATTCTCTCAGCCACTCCGCACGAGCTAACTGCCTGCTTCTCCAGGTGCCAGTGTAACGGCCATTGGGACAAATGTCGGACCAGTGACGGGACTGAGTGTCAGTGTCAGAACAACACAGAGACCAGCTGCCCAACTGCCCAGACTGCCCAGAAGGAGTGTTACCGCTACCAGGTGGGTCCCGTCCCACCCCCCGCCAACATCACCCATTCCCAACCATCTCCCCCTCCTGACTGCCCCAGAAGGAGTGTTAACAGTGCCAGGTGGGTCTGTCCCACCCTTCATCCCACCCCCTACCCTATCTCTCTCTCTCTCAACCCCCCGTCTCTCTCTCTCAACCCCCGTCTCTCTCTCTCTCTCAACCCCCGTCTCTCTCTCTCTCAACCCCCGTCTCTCTCTCTCAACCGCTGTCTCTCTCTCTCAACCGCCCGTCTCTCTCAACCGTCCGTCTCTCTCAACCGCCCGTCACTCTCAACCGCCCGTCACTCTCAATCGCCTGTCACTCTCAATCGCCCGTCCCTCTCTCTCAACCCCCGTCTCTCTCTCTCAACCCCCGTCTCTCTCTCTCAACCCCCGTCTCTCTCTTAACCCCCCCGTCTCTCTCTTAACCCCCCATCTCTCTCTTAACCCCTGTCTCTCTCTTAAACCGCCTGTCTCTCTCTTAACCCGCCTGTCTCTCTCTTAACCCCCGATCTCTCTCAAACCTCCCCCCCACTCTCTCGCACTCCTCCCCCTCTCCCCCTCACGCTTCTCTGACACCTCTCTCTCTGACATCTCACCCCCCTCCCCACAGTGTGCCCGGTGCAAGGAGAACTTCCTGGGCAACCCCACGGAGGGCCGCCAGTGCTACAGGCAGATCACGGTGGAGCTCGAGTACTGCTTCGACCCCACCTCGCAGAGCAACTGCTACCACGAGCCGCAGCGCCGCAACTTGGGGCCGGGCCGCACTGTCTTCTTCGCTGTGCAGCCCAAGTTCACCAACGTGGACATTCGAGTCACGGTGGACGTCACCTTTGGCGCGGTGGACGTGCACCTCTCCAACTCACACTCAGCCCTCTCCGTGGAGGTGGATCCGGCCACGGGCATGCACACCGTGCGGCTGGGTGGTGAGGAGGAGGCGGCAGCGCCGGGGGCCAACGGCAGCGCGGTGTGGGAGGTGCGAGCCGGTGGCCTGACCACCTATGCAACAGTATGCAGCCAGCGGGCAGTGCTGGTCGTGCGGGGGCTGAGCCAGCGGCTGGTGGTCACCTTCCCATACCAGCTGCACTCCCTGAAGACCCAGCGCTTCTTCCTGGCCCTGCTGGGCCTGGGCCCTGGTGACTCACAGGGACTCCTGTTCTTCCGGCAGGACCAGGCCCACATCGACCTCTTTGTCTTCTTCAGTGTCTTCTTCTCCTGCTTCTTCCTCTTCCTCTCTGTCTGTGTGCTGCTCTGGAAGGCCAAGCAGTGGCTGGATGCCCGGCAAGAGCGACTGCGGCACCTGCAGGAGATGGACAAGATGGCCAGCCGCCCCTTCGCCCGGCTCGCAGTATACCTGCCGCCGCCGCGGCGCCGGGGGCCGAGAACCGGCGAGCCCCCTGGGTTTCCCCTGCCCCTCTTCCGGGTCGGACCCCTCACCCTGGAGCCCACCGAGGACGGGGGGGCAGCTGTGGCCACCCTGCTGCTCCAGCTGCCGGGGGGATCACTGGCCCCCAACCGCGCCTGCCTGGGCTCCGCGCTGGTTGCCCTACGGCAGAACCTGCAGGAGTATGGCACAGCGGGGCCACATGGTGCCGGGACCTCCCGCAAGGGGGGTGTCAGCCGGGACAGCCTGACCAGTGTGTCCATGTGAGGAGGGGCTCTCTGCAGGGAAGGGGAGAGTTCTCTGCGAGTGTGTCTACACCCCCCCCCCCAAAAAAAAACCAGGGCTCTCTGTCTCTCCCTTCCCAGGGGGTTTCACTGGGGGTTCTCCCCACATTAGAGGGTCTCACTGCGGGGGTTCTCTCCTGCTCCCTCATCATACGCTCTGTGGGGGTTTTTCCCTTCCCATTATAGGGTCTCACTGCGGGGAGTCTTTTCCCGCATCAGAGGGTCTTGCTGTCAGGGTCTCCCCCCTCCATCAGAGGGTCTTGCTCTCAGGGTCTCTCCACCTCCATCAGAGGGTCTCGCTGAGGGGGTCTCTCCCTGGCGAGGAATGAAGGTCTCCAGATATCTCCTGCCTCCGAGAGTGGGTGTGCTGTGCCCCACGGGGAGGTCTGCCCTCTCACTAAGACGGGAGGAATGGGCAGCAGCAGGGTCCCAGATCAAGCGATGCTAGGGGTTGGTCTTGGATTCCTGGATCTACTCTGGGGAGAGGAAATGGCAACGGCGATTATAAACTGCCTCAATTCTCTGTTTCCCCAACCTCATCCTCCCGGAGTTGGGGGATGGTGGCTGATCGGACATTGTGGGGATGTGATTCTGAGACATTCCACCACCAGTTCCTCTGGGCACTTCCCTGCGCCGCCCTTGGCTCCAGAGGGCTGCTGCTTCTTTTGTCAGAAACCCAAATGAAGAGGGAGGGGGTCGAAATGGAATAGAAGGTGGTAAGTGATTGGAGGAGGAGGCTGAGGGCTGAGGAAGGTGAACTCTGATTGTAGGAAGGAAGGAAGGTGCAGGAGTTGAGCAGGTGGGGAGGTTAGAGGAGGATGGGGTGGGCAGCCAGCACCTTCTGGAGGGACAACGGCAAATACTGGAGGGCATCTGTTTGAGGTGAATGCAGGGCATTACAGCACAGGCCCTTGAAGTTGTGCCTACCTATATATTCCTACAAAAAGAAACTCCAAGCCCCTTCCTACTTTGCAACCCCCTATCAATTCTTCTATCTGTGTACCTAAGAGTCCCTTATGTGCCCCAGGTGGTTCTCAAACCTTGTTACTCCCACTCACATACCACCTTAAGTAATCCCTTACTAACCACATGCTCTGTGGTTAGTAAGGCATTACTTAAGGTGGTATGTGAGTGGGAAGAATAAGGTTGGGAACCACTGCCCTAATGTTTCAGCCTCCACCACCATCAGTCATTCCAGGCCCCCACCACTCTTTTACCTCCCACCATCTCTCCTAAACTTCCCTCCCTTCACTTGGTGTTTGCCGATCCCATCCTGGGGAAAAGCCGCTGGCTGGCTGTCCACCTTGTCGGTGCCTCTCGGAATCTTGTCAACCTCTACTTAAGTCTCCTCTCATTCAGAGAGAAAAGTCCCAGATCTGTGAACCTTGCCTCACAAAAACACATTTTCCAATCCAGGCAACTTCCTAAATCTCTGCGTCTTCTCCATTAACTTCCTGTAAGGAGGTGACCAGAACTGAACACAGTGTGGTCTCACTGGAGATCTGTAGGGTTGCAACATGTCTCGACTCGAAATCAATCCATCGACTAATGAATCCCCTCATTTAATAGGCCTTCCTAACTATCCTATCAACCTGCACGGCAACCTTGAGAGATCTTTGGATTAGACGCGTGGGTTCAAGAAAAATAGAGGGTGGCTGTGAAGGGGGTGGGGGGGGAAAGGTTAGATTGTTGTGGAGTAGGAGTACATGGGGTCACCACAACATCATAGGCTGAAGAACCTGTACTGCACAATGAAAGAACAGGGCCAGAGAGATGGAGGAAATCAATGGGCGGGGGTTGAGAAAGCAAAGGGAATTTTACAGAAAATTGGAGGTTGATACTCATGTACAAGTCGACCATCTTTAATGTTAACTTTATGGGGTTGACTTCATACTTTTGAGGGGCTGAAATTCACCCTTGAATCCAAAATACGATATTGGTAGCTGAAGTCCAAATGATCTCTAAACAAATAAAGAACAAAAACACAGTGAATTAAAGTGAATATTGAGTCTGAGCATCAAAGCACACATCCTTCCACAGGGGAGGCTGTGACCACAGTAAGGCCAAGGAGTTAGGAGCTCCGATCTCCGGGCCGATGGTCGAGGTTGCGGTGAGAGGAGTCCGAGGCGCCAGGAGCTCCAATATGGTAAGGTGAGAGACTTGGATCGTCTTAGATTTTTAAAAGTTGGACCACGTGGTCACAGGCCCTTGCGGCCCATGAGCCTCTGCTGCCCAATTCACTGATTTAAACCCCCCCCTTATGTTTTTGGAAGGTGGGGGGGGGACCCACAGGGAGGCCATACAAATTTCTTTTAGTGCAACAGTGTTGCGCTATGCACAATGCTAACTGGGCTTTTAATGAGATATTCACAAGACAAAGGACCAGAAGGAGGCCACTAGGCCCATCCAGTCAGTTCCGTAAATTTACACTAAGCTATTCTACACTAGTTCCAATTTCCGACCTTTTCCCCATATCCCCTGATGCCCTCATTAATGAGATACTTGTCAATTTCTTGTTAAATACTCCCAGTGATCTGGCTTCCACTGCTAGATGCGGCAACAAGTTCCACAGATCCACGACCCTCTGCCTAAAGAAATCCTTTCTAATCTTTTATATGGATAATCTCTCATTTTCAGACTATGACCCCTTGTCCTTGATGCACCCACCAAGGGAAACACCTTACCTGCATCCACTCTATCTAAACCTTTCAAAATATGAAAAGCCTATGAGATCTCCTCTCATTTTCCTAGACTCCAATGAATACAACCCAAGAGCTGCCAAATGCTCCTTGTATATCAGCCCTTGCATTCTGGGAATTGTCCTAGTAAATATATGGAAAATTCCCATTTTTTTTGGCCTGAAGTGGGGGTTCAAGTTACATTTTTACTCGTGTATATGGTATTGATGCTGTGTGGTTGCAAACCGCTGAGACAGAGTATGAGGTAGTGGTCCTCCATTTTGCAGTTGGCCTTGGCTAGCTGTGTATGAGGCCACGGGCAGACCTGTCAGGGCGGGAGGGGGGGGGGGTGGGGTTGAAGTGGCCAGCCACTGTGCCAGTTCCACGTGGTATAATGCAATTTGCCCTGCCTTGCCCCCTTCTCCGTCCTCTCCGAAAACAACCTCCTGCGCCCGCAAACTGGAATTGAGCAAAATAATCCTCTGGATTAACTTGGCTGGTTGGCACTTTGGGCCCAAGCCCTGGAAAGGGGAATGAGGATAGAGGCCAGGGGGAGAGGGGACTGATGAGGAGGGTGGGGGGGGGGGGGGAGAGGGGACTGATGAGGAGGGTGGGGGGGGGGGAGAGGGGACTGATGAGGAGGGTGGGGGGGAGACATGATTGACAGGGTGAGGACATTCAGGGTGGAGAGGAAGTAGGAAGAAAGGGGGATGGGGTTGGAAAGGAAATGGGGGGGGGATCCTGTTCAAGTTAATTACAGGTTGGCACAGATAGTGTAGTGCTATTACAGGGTCAGTGGCCAGGATTCTAACCTGGCGCCGTTGGTGAGGAGTTTGCATACTCTTTCTGTCTCTGCATGGGTTTCCACCTACCCTTCAAAACGTACCGGGGTTGTAGGTTAGTTGGGTGGCATGGGCTGGAGGAGCTTTTTTCTGTGTCTCAAGTTAAATTACCAGCTGATTGTAGACATAAAATCCAAGGAAACTGCATTTCTCCAGACCACACACAACTGTACAGCACATAATCAGAGGGGTGTAGCCTTGCCCCGTTCAACTTCCTTAGGAAGTGTAGGTGTTGTGCCTTCCTGACTGATGAGGAGCTAGTGTGAGTCCAGGATAGGCCTTCCTTTATATGCACACCAAGGAACTTGGTGCTCTCCACGAAGGAATCATTGATGTGGAGAGTGGTCCTTCATCTTCCCGATATCCACAATCATCTTTGTCTTGTCCACGTTAAGACTTGGGCTATTTCTGCACCATTTTCTGAGCCTCCCAGACGCCTCTGTCATGGGCCTCTGGTGTTGATGTGGCCGCTATTCCTGTTATCTGCCTGGGGTGGGGAAAGGAACAAGAGGGACTGATGAAGAACGAGGGAAGACAATATGTAGAACTGGAAAGCTCTGGGTTCATCCCATTGGGTTAGTGACTGTCCAGGGGGAGTGAGAGGTATTATCCCTCTGGTCTATGTGGGGCCTGTGTAGCAGAGGAGACCCAGGACACACAGGTGGGAATGGGAAATGCAGGGGCACTAACTGCGAGCTCGGGGTGGCCATTACAGTTGCCCTTACCTGGCCCCTTGCATCACCCCACCCTCCCTTTCTCCCATCCCTCTGACCTTCAGACCCTTTCTGGGCCTTCATTGGACCCTCCTGACTCACCAATGTTGAGTGCTCCATCCTTGGCAGTGACCCACCCACCATCTGATTCCACACCTCAAAGAGAACCAGGCCACCACAACATCAATATCCTCTCCTGCCACCTTCACACCCGTTTCTTCAGTAAGAACTCTTACCTGTCCTCTATGCCTCCCCACTCGTAAAACCTTCATGTGTCTCAACATCCCACTTTCTGGTTTTTAAAACACCTTTGGACTATTCATAGCCAATTGTGCTCACACGGAATGCTGAGTTGGCCAGAAGTTACAGCATCTGGTTTAGTTGGCTGGAACTCATGGAATTCAATTTAGAGAAATCTGAGGGGTTGCATTTTGGGAAATCTAATGTGGGTAGGACTGACACTGAATGGTGGGGATCTGGGTTAGTGTGGTGGAGGAGAGGGATCTGGGGGAGTGTGGTGGAGGAGAGGGATCGGGGAGTGGTGGGTGGGGGAGAGGGATCGGGGGGAGTGGTGGGATCTGAATGTTGGGCAGAGGAATCTGGGAGAGAGTGGTGGGTGGAGGAGAGGGATCTGGGCGAGTGGTAGAGGAGAGGGATCTGGGGGAGAGTGGTAGAGGAGCTGGGGGAGTGGTGGGTGTGGGAGAGGGATCTCTGGGAGAGTGGTGTGTGGAGGAGAGGGACTTGGGGGAATGTTTGGGATCTGAATGTTGTGGGGCAGAGGGATCTGGGGGAGTGTGGTGGAACAGAGGAGTCCAAGAGTTGGAGAATGGAACACTACAGCACAGTCCAGGCTCGTTGGTCCTCGATGTTGTGCTGACCTATATATTCCTAAAAAAGGTACTAAACCTGTACCTCGTAACCCTCTATTTTTCTTCCATGTGTCTGTCTTTGAGCCTCTTAAATGCCTCCAATGTTTCAGCTTCCAGCAACACCCTTGACAGGGCATCTCAGGTACCCACTGTAAAAAAAAACTTTCCTCCCTTTTTTAAATTTTGTCCTCTGGTGTTTGCTGATCCTGGCAGGGAAACAGGTGCTGGCTGTCCACTCTATCCATGGCTCTCATATAACTTTGTAGACCTCTATCAAGTCTCCTCTCATCTTTCTGTGCTCTAAAGAGAAAAGTCCCAGCTCTGCTGACCTTGCTTCATGACTTGCTTCCCAATCCAGGAGTTGCAGAGCAGAGGGGTCCAGGATTGTAAAACAGGACATTTTAGGTTTTGCCCAAAGTTGGAGAGTTGGAAACCAGAGGACAGATGTTTAAGGTGGTGGGGGAGGGGGGTGAAAGAAATGTAACAGGAACCCAAGAGGCAACTTTTTTTAAACAGAGGGTGGTGGGTGTATGGAACGGGCTGCTGGAGTAGATGGTTGAGGCAGGTACGATTGCAACTCTCGGACAGCTCCATGGATAGGAGGGGTTTTTGGGCCAAACACAGGCAGGTGGGATTGCTGTGGGTCACAGGTAGGAGACTAACGAGCACTTTTGGCACACTGGCCTTCATAAATTGGTATTGAATATCGGAGATGGAATGTTGTACATGGGATGGCACAGTTAGCACGACACTGTTACAGTGTCAGTGATCAGGACCAGGGTTCGAATCCCGCACTCTCTGGAAAGTTTGTATGTTCTCCCTGCGCCTCAATGGATTTCCCCAGGGACTCCAGTTTCCTCCCACCTTCAAAATGTAGTAAGGGGTTAATTGGGCAGCACAGGGTCATGGGCTGAAAGGGCTTGTTACTGTGCTGTGTGTCTACATATAAAAAAAATTGGAGCATTGGGTGCAGTTTTAGTCACCTTTCTACAGGAAGGATATCAATAAGATTGAAAAAGTGCAGTGGACATTTGCTGGGATGTTGCCAGGACTTGAGGAACCGAGTTACAGGGCAAGGTTGGGACTTTATTCCCTGGAGCACAGAATAATGAGGGGAGGTTGATAGAGGAACACAAAATGATGAGGGGGGTATCGACAGTAAATGTAAGCAGGCTTTTCTATGGACATGGGTTAAGGGTGAAAGGAGAAAAGTTAAAAAGGGAACACAAGGGGGGACCTCTTCATGCAGGGAGCAGTGGGAGTGTGGAAATAGTAAATGGAGACTTAACTTTGACCTTAAAAAGTTTAGACAGGTTCATGGATGGGAGGGTATGGAATTGATGAAGATCAGTGGGCAAAGCAGAAAGATAATTTGGCCTTGGCTATAGGGTCTATTTCTAGGTTAAAGGTGGGATATTTGGATAAATCCAGGGACAGGATGGGTTGAGGCCAAAAATTGACCAGTGAACAGAATGGCACAGGGCACCAGAAACAGGAAGAATGGCACCCTTTCATCGTGGAGACGGCCTTGCAAGATGGTGACCATGGCATTGAGGGGGCTCAGCGGCAGAGGGACCTGCATGGGCTGCTGGTAACTGGCTCATGGGATTGGTATTGAAACCAGGATTCTAGAAGGTGCTGATAGGGCTCCTGAACATCCTGATGATGGTGGAGATTTGAATCTGGAGCTCTGGTGGCTGATGGGCGGACAGAATTGTGCATGGCTGTAGAGGGAGCATTGGAGGTGAATGCACGGACAGTGTCTCTGAGAGGACTCTCTTTTGCTTGTACTGGAAGGGGGGGGGGGGGGGGGCCGGGTAACACAACTATCTGCCTTGTTACAAGTTCTGTGCTATTACATAGCAATAATCTTGAAGATGGGCCAAACACAGGTAGCTGGCACCAGACTGGGTGGGATGCTTTGGTTAGCGCAGACAATTTGGTCCACGCACGGCAGGACCAAATCCACCAAGCTGGAGTTTGCCCGACACCGTGCTCCCTTCCCGTCAATGCTCCAGCCACACCAGAGTGCCTCCAGCGCAACACAGCCCTCTGCTGCGGGCGACGGTGCCTCAAGGCCAGTCTCCAAGCCAAGAAAACGTGGAAGTTACTGCAGAACCCATCGATGTCACAAAGGTCGACCTTCCATCCACTGATGAGGTTCACCAGGAACGTTGCTTAAACAGGGCTCAAAGAATGATTGCGGACCTTTTCCATCCATCGCACAAGATCTTTGACCCACTACCGTCAGGAAGGAGATGCAGGAGCATCAAATTCAGGACTGTCGGGCTGGGAAATAGCTTCTTCCACAGGCTGGGAGATTGATGAATGACATTCTGTAACCAAGTAAATCATCGCAGAATATTTAGATACCTGTTCTTTAAATCAGTGGTTTTCAAAATTTTTCTTTCACCTTATAATCCCTATACCACAAGTGCTCAGTGACTGGTAAGGGATTATTTAAAGTAGTATGTGAATAGGGAAAAAGGTTGAGAACCACTGTTTTGGACCCAATTGTTACTGAAATATTTTGCTTGAGAAAAATAGTCATTGACCCATTTCCATTGCAGTTCTGAAATGTGCATTAACGAGTCAATGAGGGATGATTTTAAATGGTTTTCAACTCTCGTTTCCACCCACATATCACCTTAGTTAATCTATGTGAGTGGAAAGAAAAAGTTTGAAAACGAGTTTTAAATTTTTACATATGTAAATGCAATTCAGCTTTTTCCACTGAGATACAAATGAGAGGACATGGGTTAAGGGTTAAAGTTTTGGGGGAACTTCTTCACACAGAATAATGGGAGTGTGGAACAAGCTGAAGTGATAAATGCGGGCTCAATTTTAACGTTTAAGAACATTTTGGGCAGGTATATGGATGAGTGGGGTATAGACTGGGTGCAGGTCAGTGGGGCTAGCAGAATAATTCTTGGCACCAACTGGATGGGCCTGTTTGCTGTGCTGTAATAATTGCAGTGTATTGGGTGCATCATGGTCCAGAGAAACATGTGGAGTCAGATGATAATAAACGAACTTTGAGGAATTTAGTGGCTGGGGCAGCATTTGTGGGAGAAATGGTTGACCTGCTCTGACCTGAAGCTTCTCTTTCTCTCTCCTGTGGATGTTTCTTAGCTTGCTGACATCCCCGTGAATGTCTGCACCTTGTCCACATCCTTGGCGCAGGGCCGGTTGGAAGGACAGTCAGTTTGCAGATGATACAAAGATTGGCTAGTGTAAGTTGCTGTAGATTATAAACAGGATGTAGAATTGGGAAGAGAACTAAATGGAAGACGGGGTTCAGTCCAGATAAGTGTGAAGGAAGGTTGAATGTCAAGGCAGAGTACGTGGGTAATGGCAGGGTTCCTAACAGTGTGGAGAACAGAGGGATCTTGGGGTCCAAGCCCATAGATCCCTTAAAGTTGCCACACAAGATGATAGGGTGAATAAGAAAACGTATGGTGCCCTGTCCTTCATTGATCAGAGCTTTGACTTCAAGAGCCGCAAGGTAATATTGCAGCTTGATAAATCTTTGGCTAGACAACCCCCAGAGTATTGCGATCAGTTCACACGAAGTATGTAGATACTTTGCAAACGGTGCCGGGGAGATTTAGCAGGTCAGATGAAGCAAGGTTAACCAGCTAGGGCTTTTCTCTTTGGAGTGACAAGATTACAAGCGGGTTAGGTAAGGAGGACAGCCAGTGCCTTTCCCCCAGGGCAATTATACCTAATATCTGTTTGAGGTGAATAAGGAGACATGTCAGACACAGGTTTTTTTTATGTCTAGAGTAGTGGGCGCCTGGAATGGTTTGCTGAGGGTGGCGCTGGAAGTTGGAACAATTAGGACATTCAAAAGACTGACATTGATGCAAGAAAAAATAGAGGGCACGGTGGTGTGAGGGTGAGATTGTTGTTGGGCAATTTACATGGGTCAGTACATCATGGGTTGAAGGGCCTGGACTTCGCTGGAATTTTCAACATTAAACCACCGAAGAGTTAAACAAGTTTACAGAAGCTAGGGTCAAGGGCAACACACAAACGTGCTGGAGAAACTCATCAGGTCACACAGCGTTCATGAGAAGGGTAGCAAGTGTTTTGGGCCTGGGCCGTTCAGCGAGGTATGAGCAGAAATGGGCAGGTGCCTGAATAGTGGGGAAAGGAGGGAGGGTGGTGGGGGGCAGGGGCAAGAGAAAAGGGGAGGAGGGAAGGAAAGGGGAGAGGAGAGGGTAGCCTGTACCTCCACTCCCTCCCCTCCCCCTGCCCCTCCGTCTCTCCTCCTCCCTCTTCAGGTGGCTGCCCGTTTCTGTTCATACCCTGACCAAAGTCCCAGGCCTGAAACACTGGTTACCCTTTACTTCATGTGGACGCTGTGTAACCTGTGTAAGTTTCTCCAGAGTGTTTGAGTGCCACCCTTGAACCTGGACCCCAGCAGACATTTTTTGCCACGGGGGCCGCCCAGAGTGGCGGCAGTGGTGGAGCAACAGCTTAGAGGCACGGCCAAAGGCCTTGGGGCAGTCTGGGCACTTGTGGGGCAGGTCACCGGTGTGGATGCGTCGATGCTGCCACAGGTTGGAGCTCCACCGCGGGCTCTCTCTCTGAGAGCCACACGCCCTGAAGGGGCTCTCCTCCTGCCTGAGGAGGTAACTCCACAAAAGCCTCTCTCACTGCTCCTGGCTGCTCTTACAACTCGACAGAGGGCCAAGGTCTGTAGCTTTGGTTGCCACCACCTCCTAAGGACGTTTGCATCACCCAGTGAGTTTCTTCTGCTGTATTGTATTCAACTGCGGTGGTTTTTTTGGAGTGGGAACCGTGTGGGAAGTAATAGACCGAGGCAGCAGGGTTGTAACAATCATTCTATTTCACAAGGAACAGAAGGAATCTTGAGTGCGCGCTCTGTCTGCAAACATCAAAAGAACCTCACGCAGTGCGCAGTAAATATCTGACAAAGCTCTAGATATGTACAAACCCATGCGGTGGGAGCCGCTGGCATCTCCCGGGGATGGGCTAGTAGATCTCGATGGTGCCCACTATGCTGGTGGGAATGGCATCGGCAGACTTTATGATGGCAAAGGCATCGCCAAGATCAGCACCGACGGCCACGGTCTGGTCTGTATGGGTGCGGCAGTCGGCTGCGCAGGTTGGAGGGAGTCTTGAAGCTCTTACCACAGATGCGGGCAGAGGGTGGGGGTCCCGCTCGCCCGGTGTGTGGACCCGCCGGTGGTCCAAGAGGTGCAATGGACTGCACGAAGCCCCTTGCCACAAGGTCTCGCACTTGTAAGGCCGCTCGCCGGTGTGTGTCCGCCGATGCTCCCGCAGGTGGTTGGACTGCTTGAAGGCCTTGCCACAGTCGGCGCAGCCGAAGGGCCGTTCACCGGTGTGAGTGCGCCGATGGAGGAGGAGGAGGCCGGAGGATGAGACAAAAGCGCTTGCCGCAGTCAGAACAGCGGTGTGGTCCGCTCGCCAGTGTGTCCGTCCGCTCATGGAGGGCCAGGCTAGCATTGCCGGCGAAGGACTTGCCACAGTGGCCGCAGCAGTAGGGTCCGCTCACCAGTATGGGCTGCGCTGTGGAGCCGCAGGCCTGGCGGCTGTGCCACAGCGTTTGCCACAGCTGGTGCACTCGTGGATCTGGCCACACCGGTGCCCCTCAGGCCCGGAACCATCTGCGAACTGCAAGCCGCAAGTCCGGACACCGGTGGGGCACGCCACCGGTGTGCAGCAGGCGGTGGAGCTCAGCCGCCGCTGGTGGGAGAAGCCTTTGCCACAGTCGGCACACTGATACGGGGGCCGCCCAGAGTGGCGGGCAGCGGTGGAGCAACAGCTTAGAGGCACGGCCAAAGGCCTTGGGGCAGGTCTGGGCACTTGTGGGGCAGGTCACCGGTGTGTGATGCGTCGATGCTGCCGCAGGTTGGAGGACTGAGCAAAAGCGCTGATGGCAGAACTCGCAGCGGTGGGGCCTGCTCGCCGGTATGTGTCTGGTGGTGCCGCATCAGGTTGGCCAGTGTGGTGAAGGTCTTGCTGCCTACTCGGCGCACTGGAAGGGCCGCTCACCCGTGTGGGTGCGCAATGTGGTTGCTGCACGTGGACCGGCTTGCGGAAGGCCTTGCCGCACACCTGGCAC
This sequence comes from Narcine bancroftii, assembly GCF_036971445.1. Lineage (NCBI taxonomy): Eukaryota > Metazoa > Chordata > Chondrichthyes > Torpediniformes > Narcinidae > Narcine > Narcine bancroftii. Next base: position 184,226,512 of record NC_091473.1, read on the forward strand.
TGGTGCCGGCGCTCCCGGTCCTGGGGCCGGCGGCGACGCCGATGGCGGAGGAGAAGCTGCTGGGCCGGAGGTTCGATGGGCTGGGGCTCCGAGCCGGATTCCCTCACCTCCTCTGTCGCTGCTTCAGCTGACTGTGCTGGTTCCGCCTCCTTTCGGGCCTTGCCGGCAGTGTGGGTGCGCCGGTGGTATAGGAACTTGGTCATGTTGTTGAAGGCCTTGCCACACTCAGCACAGCGGCGCAGAGGGTCGTTGGTGTGCAACCGCCGGTGTCTGCTACCAGTGCCGGCTCCCGTGCTCGAAAGCCCCGGCCGCTAGTCAGTGCAGAGGTAGAGCACCTCGCCCTTGTGCCGGCGCAGGTGCCTGCTCCAGGGACGAGGGCTTCTTGAAGGAACGCTTGCAGTTGGGGCAATCGTGGGCCTGGCCAAGGTGGCTCTCTGGTGCTGCTGCAGCCGGCGGGACGAGGAGAAGGTCTTCAGGCACTCGCCGCATTCTGGTGGTGGGCCCCCTGCACAGGGGAAGGGGGGGAGCTCGGCTGGCTCTGGCGTGGAGCGCCTGGTGCTGCAGCAATTCCTGTGCTGTGGCTAGAACCTGGCCACACTCCGGGCAGCCCTGAGGCCGCTCAGCCCCCGCTTCCTCCTCCCCCGCCACCGCCTCCTTTTCTTGGGTCAGCTGGTGGACGAGCGCCTCCTCCGAGCTCGCGAAAATCTGGACGGGTGTGGGGTGGGGGAGAGAAAAGAGGATCAGAAGGTAGGAAACCAAATGCAGAGTCCCTCCCCTATCTCTTAGACCATTAAATCCTAGTTGCATTGACCCTATCCATACCCCTCATAATTTTGTATCCCTCTGTCAAGTCTCCCCTCATTCTTCTACACTCCAGCCCTTCAGGTCTGCATTATTCTGCCTACTCCCACTGACTGCTCCCAGTCCGAGTCCCTCCGTACCCATCCAAACGTTTCTTTAATGTTAAAATTGATCTCGCATTTACCACTTCAGCTTGTTCCACACTCCCACCCCTCTCTGCTCGAGGTTTGTAAAATAATGAGCTGCGTTAATGGACACAGAATCTTTTCCCCAGGGTCACTCACCAGATGGTGTGGGTTGAAGGAGAGGCGACACAAAACACCAACCCCCCCCCCCCCCCACCGAACTGGTCAGAAATGATCGCACAGCTCTGCAGGTTTGTCTGAACTGACCACACTGTGCCCGAATTAGGCTAAAGCTTTGCTGAGTGCACTTGGCAAATTTCCCTCCATCTCCATTATGTTCTTGCCTCTGTCTGGACGGCTCTTAATCGATGGGATCTGCTGCTCCCCCTCCTCCCACCAACTTCTCTTTCCCAAACACCCACCAGTCTCTGTGCAACACATTCCTCTCCCCCGCCCCCCCCACAACACTTCCTTTTAAACACAACATTACAGAACAGAAAACAGGCCCTTCTAGTCCACGCTAAACTATTATGCTCTCACGTTTCGCAGATCTGCACCCAGTCCTCTCCCATCCATGTACCTGTCCAAAATATTTTTTAAATGTTCAAATTGAGCCTGCATTCACTTCAGCAGGCAGCCCGATCCACACTCCCACCCCTCTCCCTTTCACCCTTAATCTCTGGTTTGTATCTCACCTACTCTCGGTGAAGAAGCCTATCTACATTTACTCTAGCGATTCCCCTTATAATTTTAAATACCTCTAACAAATCTCTCCTCATTCTTCTATGCTCCAAGGAATTAACTCCTAACCTGTTTGCTTGTAACTCTGTTCCCAACGTCCCAGAAACATCCTCGTAAATCTTCTCTGCTCTCTTTCAACTTTATTGGTATCTTTCCTTTAGTAACCATAACTGCACACTCCAGGGAATAAAGTCCGAACCAGTTCAACCTTTCCCTGGATTTCAGTTCCTTGCATCCCAGTCACATCTAAAAGACCATAGGACATATGAGCAGAAAAAGGCTATTCGGCCCATCAACCCACCCTGCCATTTTGCCGATCCACTCATTCCCACTGCCCGGCCTTCTCGCCATAACCTAATCAAGAGCCTATCAATCTCTGTCTTAAATGCATCCAATGACCTGGCCTTGACAACAAATTCCACCCTCTTGCTAAATAAATACCTACATCTCCATTCTGAGCAGAAGTCCTTTAATCCTGAAGTTGTGCCCTCTTGTCCTAGACACTTGCACTATGGGAAACAACCTTTCTACATCTACTCTGTCCACGCCTTTCAACATTCAAAATGTTTCAAGAGGTGCCTCCCCCCACCCCCATTATCTTAGTTCCAATGAATAGAGGCCAAAAGCTCCCCGTATGATCATCCTTTCATTCCTGAAATAATCCGAGTGAACGTCCTTTGAACCCTCTTCAATATCAGCACATCCTTTCTTAAACGAGGAGCCCAAAACTGCTCACAATGCTCCAAGTGAGGCCTCATCAGTGCCCAATAGAGCCTCAACATCACATCCCTGCTCTTATATTCCTTGCAAATCTTCTCTCTATTCTTTCAAACCTATTCATACCCTTCTTGTAGTGGAGTGACCAATACTGCACACAATACTCCAAATATGGTTACAGCAATGTCTTCCACCCCACCAAGAGCATCTGTAAATTGGAGGAACACTACTTCATTTTCAGTCTGGCCACTCTCCAGCCGGACAGCATAAACATCAACTTCTCCACTTTTTGCTAGCCTACTAGCCATTCACAGAGACATCCCTCCTATCCCTGCTCACAAAAGTGCCCTCCCTCCCTTATTCACCTATTACCTCCTGCCTGTGCTCCTCCCCTTGCCTCACCCACCTACCATTTTGTTCGGGCACCTGCCAGAATTTTTCCACACCTTGACAAAGGGCTCAAGCCTGAAAGGTTGGTTATGTATCTTTGCTGTATAAAGTCCACTATTTGACCATCTGAGTTTCTCCAGTATTGCTTTTATGTCAAGCAGCGACGTATTTAATTCTACTTCACCATAACATCTCAACTCCTGTACTCAACCGTTTGATTTATGAAGACTATGTGCCAAAAGCTCCTTATTAACATGTAACATCATTTTCAGGGAATTATGTATCTGTACTCTGCACTGCCCTACCTTGTCTTCCCAAACTATTACAGGAATTAATCCTTTATCCATGATTCCAAAAATCAAAAACCTCCAAAAACCAAACAATTTTTTGAACTGCATGTACACTATATTTTCAGGTGTTCTAGAGAGAGCAAGGGGAGAATGCGGCTCTGGTAGGTGGGGAAGGAGCGGCAGTGTGACTTGGGCGGCAAGTGGGGAGAAAGCAGCAAAGTGTTTTGTCCTACACTGTAGCAACATATATCATTAAATGCTTGCCCGTAAATAACTAAAAATTCTTCATATTCCCTTTCTGAAATTGGGGGGGAGGAGGGTCCTTATATGCCATGTAATACAGTACTTAGGGTATGTGGCACAGACCCTGGAACTGGAGGAGCAGATGTGTAGGAAGATGCCAGATAGCTGTAAGAATAACAAGGTCGAATTCCTGGGGCATTTCAAGTTCCCCAATGTGGAGTGGGATATCTGGAGCACAAAGTGAGTGGACTGGGTGGAATTATGTCCAGTGTTCTCCAAGCTCATGGGCAGAGAAGCCCTGTTACTGTACTGTATATCTAAATTTAAAAATATATATAATTTAAAAATAAGGTAGTATGAATCAAATTACAAATAGAATCCCAAACCTCATCAGAAAATGAAAGATTCAAATCCTGTTCCCAATCGCTCTTGATCTGAACTAAGGGGCTGTTCTTAGATCAAGCAAAATTATTATAAATAAGAGATATTAAACATTTGTGAGAAAGTTGAAAACCAAAAAATAAATCAAGAATTAGCAGAAAATGGGGGATCTGAGCATGACTTGCAAATATCTAAACGTAAATTAAATTTTGCCACCAATTGTTCGAACGAAGCAAAACTATTACAAATAAAAAGGTCTTTGAATCATTAAAAACTGTACCTTGCAAAGAAGGTTAAAAAAATGGTGATTCGATATAATGGGATTAGCAAGGGAAAATTACAAAAATCCAAAAATACTTTCTAAATTCTGCCCAGATGTTTCTTCTTTGGCTTGGCTTCGTGGACGAAGATTTATGGAGGGGGTAAAAAGTCCACGTCAGCTGCAGGCTTGTTTGTGGCTGACAAGTCCGATGCGGGACAGGCAGACACGGTTGCAGCGGTTGCAGGGGAAAATTGGTTGGTTGGGGTTGGGTGTTGGGTTTTTCCTCCTTTGCCTTTTGTCAGTGAGGTGGGCTCTGCGGTCTTCTTCAAAGGAGGTTGCTGCCCGCCAAACTGTGAGGCGCCAAGATGCACGGTTTGAGGCGTTATCAGCCCACTGGCGGTGGTCAATGTGGCAGGCACCAAGAGATTTCTTTAGGCAGTCCTTGTACCTTTTCTTTGGTGCACCTCTGTCACGGTGGCCAGTGGAGAGCTCGCCATATAACACGATCTTGGGAAGGCGATGGTCCTCCATTCTGGAGACGTGACCCATCCAGCGCAGCTGGATCTTCAGCAGCGTGGACTCGATGCTGTCGACCTCTGCCATCTCGAGTACTTCGA